>NW_010229066.1:0-4664 GCF_000690775.1 Eurypyga helias
TGATTCTATGATTCTAATGGCTCCTTGTATGCCTTTCATTGCTGTTTTGTGGTTGTACTCAAATTTCCAAAGAAATAAAGAAAAGGTTCAAACTGTTGTTAGATGATTGTATGTTTTGCTGTAGGCATCACGGGGACAGCTAAAACTTTCTGTGAGATGTTGACGCTGTGGTGAAAGAATGGGAGGACCTGGGCCAAAGGATTCCCCCTACTCATGGGGTCCCATGTGTGAGAGAGGAATTCAGTCAGACAAGCTTTTCTCCTAAGCTACTCACAAGTGACACCCAGTTTCTACCCATGAATTACCACTAAAAAATAGTAGCAAGAGAACATGGGAAATTTTATCCCAAAAAGGCTCCATGAGGCAAATTAGGGATTTTATTACTGATAGCAGAAAGCATTCTGAGATGTGACAGAATCTCTTAACACAGATCCTTACTCTGCAGTGCTTACTGTTTTTAAATAGACAGAAATGTGGAAGAAGGATAGGAGAGAGACTTGCAGTGAAACCTGAGCTAGTTGCATTGTTCCTTTATAGCATTGAATTGCAGCCTTATTGCAGCTTTCCAGTACCTGAGGGGGCCTGCAAGGAAGCCGGGAGGGGACTTTTTACAAGGGCCTGTAGTGACAGGACAAGGGGTAACGGGTTTAAATTGCACGTGGGGAGGTTTAGATTAGATATCAGGAGGAAGTTCTTTATGGAGAGGTTGGTGAGGCACTGGAACAGGTTGCCCAGAGAAGCTGTGGATGCCCCATCCCTGGAAGCGTTCAAGGCCAGGCTGGATGAGGCTTTGAGCAACCTGGTCTAGTGGAAGGTGTCCCTGCCCATGACAGGGGGGTTGGAACTAGATGAGCTTTAAGGTCCCTCCCAACCCAAACCACTCTGTGATTCTATTAAGATCACTTTGCTAGCGCTCAGCTTCTTGCCCTTAGTTTCCAGCAGAGTAAGACCCTGACAGACGCACACAAACCCAGATGTATGCTGTGTCTCAGCATAAGCTGGTCTCCAGTACCTCATTTTAGTGCCAAAAGATTCTATAGTGCACTCACTGCTCTTCTTATAAATGAAAGGAAGTTCAATAAACAAACAAGGGACATTTTGACCACACTGTACATTCTTACTTGTTCTTTCAGGCACGTACTCAAAGTGCCTGCCCATTTTCAATGGATTTCCAGCTGCTAAATAAATCATCATTACATTTATCGTTGTGAATTTTTTTGGCCTAACTATGCTTTTCCACAGTGCATTAGTGTGACCTAAAAATAACAGTAATTTGTCACAGGCTCTTCTTTCGCCATTGAAAAAGATGTCTATTTGCATAATAGATACTGCATATCCTTATATAAGATGAGAAGAAGCTTTAAAGAATGGACCAAAAGTTGGTCTTCTCATCAATTGTCCAGAATTAAAAATCTGACGGCAAAAAATCTGACACTACTTTCTAGGTGTAGCAGTGTTTATATGTGTATATTAATTATCTCCGGACTATGATTAGCACTTTCATGTTTAGTATTGGTACATTTGATTATTTTCATTAAGATTATAGTTCTGATTCACCAAGTGCCACCATTTGGACAGTCACATAGAAGTTGCTGGCAAGCGTAGCTCGCTTGTATTCCTGGGGTTTGATCCACTGCTTGGACAAGACATGCTTTGCACAGGACACCTCTATGTGTCTGCTTCAGCAGGGACAGACTTGCTCCTCAGTTACATCAGTGCAGAGTCTGGTTTGCCATAGCCTCTACCGAGACACCCAACGCAGCAGCCAGTGCCCCATAGTACTCCCTGCCTGGCTGCGTTTCTGTTCCCCTGATCCAGTCAGCTGTATACAGCAATGCATGATCAGCTCCCAGGCTCCTTTTATTGTGTTAGGTAACAGGCTCCAATTTCAGGTATGCAGAGATTTGAAAATGAAATCATTTAATTGTTTTGAGTTACCGCACTGTGCTTGAGTTTAAAAGCAGTACATTTGTCAAGATGTAAAACTTTCATGTCGTGATACACCTATTTTTGTTCTGATAGAAAAAGGATCAAGACAACAGGAATTTATATGACAGTAAAGCCTCCAGACCTTTGTTTGTTTGTTTGTTACAGAGGCAATGTGCTGTTCTACTTTAGTTGTACGAGGTACAATTGTTCATTGCGCGGTGGATGAACATCATGAGATACAGTAGTTGAAAACACGAGACTTCTTTTTATCCTATGCTTTTTTCATGATGTTGAGAAATTACCCCTCATTATTTTTAATCAATTTTTTCTTTAGTATTGAATAAACCAATAAAGCTTAAATTATTTTCCTGTCATATCATTATCTGCTTGTGGGCCTTATTTTTATTATATAAAAATAATATAAAGTTCATACTAAACAAAACATGTGATGCTGTATTTTTCTTACTAACATTCAGCGACATTAGAGCATATTTTCTTTTCCCAAAGACCTGGTACTACTTACTATTTTTCTGACCTTTTGTCTTCCAGCTTTAATTCTACCTTTCTGAAGTCTCTTTTACCCTTGCAATAGGCTTAGTGTGGTTAAGCAGTATCTGTGAAAGGCTGAACTCAGATTCCAATTTTTCTTAATTTGTGTTTTCTCTGATTCTGTATATACAACTATCAAAGTAGCTGCAAGCTAATTATTCCTTTCTTTTCCTAGTACAGAAGTCACATGTAGTTGTTCTACCAGCTGAAAGCATCCATCTGGCCAGCAGATGCACTTAAAAGGTATTTAATTAGTGGTGTAAATTCACCCCACTAGACAGTTCTTTAGTGATTTTTTTCTAGGCTTGTCTGTCTGTTTGAAATCAGTATAGATTATTTGAGGTAGAATCATTCTTCTTGGAGTAAACTTGGTCTGGATGAACGAAGTTAAGTACTCTATTCAGGTGTAAGGTTTTTTAATCTTTTTACTGTCATCTTCAAAACTTCCAGTACAGCTTCTGCTCTGGCCTTGGTAAGCCCTGTATCAAATATTTGACCCCAGGACTGAAGTTCTTTTTAATAGTGTGTAAAAGGTCACCTAAAGTTCTGCTTCTCCTACTGCTTTCTGTTCCAAGTTCCACTGGTATTGCAGAATTAGATATGTGTATTAAATTCTGCTCAAAATCTTATTTTTGTGTTTTAGCTAATCAATAATGATGAAACTATCCCTTAACTTCATCTTGGTAAACAAAAACTTGCTTGACAAGGATCAAAAAGGACATGTTACTTACCCAGATCCCAAGATTCCACTAACATTTTGGCTAGAGCATCATTTGTATTTGTTAAAATCTCTATCCAAGCTCTTTCTTTTTCTTTTTTCTTTTTTCTTTTTTCCTGCCTTATGCAAACAGCAGGTACAATTTGTTCCTATTCACATTTACATTTGGTTTTAAATGTGTTAGATTGTACCCAGCAAGTCAGAGAGTCCAGAGGTTTGGCGTCAGAAATGCGTCCTTTTGCCATTACTTATAGTTTCCCTCATCATAGGTAATTTGCAAACTCCTTGTTTCACTGATGAAAAATGTTAAATAGAACCAGAAATAAGGCCCTTTATGATGACTTGGATGCCTGTTAGTTCAATTGTGTATTAGGTATAATGTTGATTTTGTGTCATTCTCGTTCTTTCATTGCAATGTCAGTAGGTATCTGATCACATAAGTACCTGGAGGAGTTCAGGTGCATATATATTGGTACTGTCCTAACCAAACAAATGCATTATATCCCAAAATGACATCAGAACAGCTTTTCAAAGGGTGTATTCTGCCAGCTCATATTCTTGCTGGCTGTTCTTGCAGAAGCAGGCACTGGTTAGGCCGAAATCACCACTAAATCTGGTGACTGCTCTGACTTCCAGTGTGTGTGGAGGGGGGGATTGCATGGCTGCACCACCTGCCCCACTCTCTCCTGTTTGGTTATTCTGCTGCTTCTCCCTTTCGCTCCTTTCGGCCGTTGAGACCTGAACTTGCCTTTCCAATATTTTTTGCCTGTGCTTGGTGTCAGACTGGGAAGCCTGTAATTAAGTAGGTCATCCTGTTTACCCTTTAAATGTTGTTACAATGTTAACTTTCTTCTCCTTCTGTGAAATTTCCTCAGCATTTCAGAAGTTTTTAGGAAACAAATTTCATGATTAACAGTGCTGTCTATCACGTCTTTCATTTATTTTTCTAATAGTTCTTCAACCTGCCATTTAAAAATAAATGTTTACATTGCTGCTGTTTACTATCCTTTCATATTATTGATTTAATGGAAAGTATTTCAGTGTTACACAATATGAAAACACTGTTTATGTTTTCCAAATACAAACCAGAAACATTTCTGCTGTTGCACATTCTTTTAGACAATTTTTGGGTCTAGTAGTGAAGCAGTACTAATATTTGCAATGTCATTATCTCTGATTAACTTTTTACTTTCCATAGGATATATATTTTTGCCTTTTCTTTCTTCTGTGTTCTTAAATTATTTAACTCTAGTTATACACTGACTAATTTGAAAAGGGAGAGTCTTGTTCCGAGGATGTTTTTTGCAGGTGTACTGGACCTGTCTCGGGACTCAGTTAACTTTCTTCATAGCAGCGATATTGTGGTGTGGTTTAGGTTTGTGGCTAAAAAAAGTGTTGAAAACACACTGATGTTTTGGCTATTGCTGCACGGGATTTTGGCTGTGCTTGCACAGCATCCGAGCTGGCT
>NW_010229066.1:4695-8032 GCF_000690775.1 Eurypyga helias
CTCTCGGCCCACGCTTCCACCCCAGGGAGTAGGCTGGGGATAAGCAAGAAGCTGGGAGGGGACACAGCCGGGACAGCTGACCCCAGCTGACCAAAGGGATGCTCCGTGCCATGTGACATCATGCCCAGCAATAAAACTGGGTAGAGGAAGAGGGTGGGATGGGAGTTGGCTTCAAAGCTGGCTGTCAGAGACTGACCAGGCATCTGTCTGCTTGGGGGCTTTGGTGAGTGATGGCCTTACCTTCCCTTTTTTTTAATCCTCACTTATTTTATTTTATTACTTCTCACTTTTTTTCCCCTTCACTTATTAAGCCATCTTTATCTTGACCCACGAGTTTTCTCTCTTTTTCTCCTATATTCTCCACTATACCTCTGGGGGAGGAGGTAGGGGGAGTTAGCTATAAACTGTGTGGGTGCTTACCTGCTGCCCAGGGTCAACCCACAACAGCAGGATGAGAAAGAAACACATCAGGAGGACAATCCATGAGTAATGGGGTTTTGAGGTTTGAGGGAATTAAGTACTTTTTTCCAAGCAGCAAGCCAGGGAAGAGGCATTTGTGCAACCATAGATGAAAGGAGTGGGAGGACAGGCTGGGAGAGCTGGGACTGTTTAACCTTGAGAAGAGGCTCAAGGGAGAGGATCTTATCAATGTGCCTAAAAGCCTGACAGGAGGAGTAAAGATGAAGCCGGACGCTTGACAGTGCTATCCAGGGAAAGGATGAGAGGCAGTGGGCACAAACTGAAATACAGGGAGTTCCACTGAACTTAAGACAAAAAACCTTTTTACTGTGAGGGTGGTTGCACGTTGGAACAAGTTCCCCAGAGGGGTTGTGGAGTCTCCACCGTTGGATACACTTAACATGCAACTGGACTCAACCCTGCTCTGAGCAGAAGGCTAGACCCCTTCAGAGGTCCATTCCAGCCTCAGCTATGTTGTGATTCTGTGAAATGTCATGGATGTTAAGTGACCCACAGTTTTGTGGATCAGGCAGCCAAGCACATAGTCGGTATAGATAACGTGAGGTACCAGAGACCTTTCTCAGATGAAGCTGTAGCATTTTTTCCTATTCTCCAGAATTACCTTTCAGTCCTGGATACACAGGATATTACAATGAATTGCATTTTCTTTTTATTTTGTTTTTGAACAGAGTGATCCCACAACTCTTTCTAGTTTGGACCTGCAGCCTTTTCACTGATGCAACTAGTACTTTTGCTTTGGCACAAAAAAGCAAAGAAACCTGTCTCTTAGTACAGCGTCATTATTTTGGGAACATGCTGTAGCTTGGCGCGTCTTCCTGTACCAGAGTTGTCTGAGGCAGCAGAGCCTTGTAAGAGAACTTTCCAGTTACAGATTAATGTACAGAAGGCTGATTCCTCATGCTTGAGTGTAAAATGACTGTACAGAAATTGATACTCCTTGGATATACTGCCTGACCGATCCATGTTCGGTTAGTTCAACACTCACAGCTCTGTGCTGGAAACGGGGTAGGAGAGGGTGGCCTTTACACAAGTGCTCTTTGACAGCAGGAGTGCTGGTAAAATAGCTTCATTCACAAGTACTGAAACTAGCATTTCAAGGTGACTCATTGTCCTGATCCAACCTGCTTTTTAGGTTCAACTTACTGGTTTTACTGCTGCCGCGTTCACTGGCTGATGTTTTTGTAGGTAGAAGTTTGTTTATATTCTGGTGCTGGCAGTCCCTGGTTTGTATTGAGCAGGCCTGATTAGTCTTGTCTACTTAGATTATTTGTTATTTGTTGCTATTCAACTAAATCTTGATTGCTTGATTAAAAAAAAAAAAAGGGGAGTGGTCCAGCTTTCCAGCTTTTTTTTTTTTTAAATAGATAAGTGAAATATTACACATTTTGGATAAGTATTAGCTTTCTCTAAGAAAGCATTTACAACATGAAATTTAGGGGAGGTGGATGGTGTATTTATGCTTTTACTCACTTTAATCGAAAAGTAGATGATTTTCATTTGATTGACTTGGTGGCTTCAAAAACTTGCTCGCTGATTGACTAACTGGAAAAACGTTCAGGAGCTCTTTGTAGTGGTAGCCTGGGTTTCCAGCTGAGCCCAAGAGAATTCTTGTTTTTAGTGTGCAGGTGGTTTCTTGTGGTGGGTGCTCCCTCCTTCTCTGTGGCTTCTCACTCATTGGACAGAAGGAAAGTGACTTCTGCGAGCGCGGCAGCACACAGGGAGCTGTTGCCTGAGAACAGGCAGTGCTGCACGCTCTATCGCTGTACTCTTGCATTGCATATGATTTTTTTGTCTCTGAATATTTTAAATTTCTGTTTACTGTAAAGTTATCTTGGAGGGGTTTGGCGTTAAAAACTGAAGGTTGCATCTTTCTACCTAAAACTGAGGGTCTCATAGGTTATTCCACTGAAGAAGATAATGTGGTGATTATGTCAGATGCCTTCAATACTGTTGTGTTTATTTACAAAACTACAGAAGGGATTCCCAAATCTTCATCTGGTGCTTGTTCTGGTTGTGCTGGTCTTTCACAACATGACTCACCTAAAGACTCTTCCACATTCATTGCTGGACCTTGACCACATTCCTCCACACCTTGGCCTGAAGTAATGAAATGCCTATCCACGTTTTAAGTTGGATGCCACGTTTCAGCTCCCTGCTTTGATGGAGTTACATGAGTTTTCCCAACAATACCTTGAGGCTGTGTCTAGCAACTCCAGGTGGGTTTTACCTGTCTTCAGCAATGAGCAGGACTAGCACATCTTGTATTAAGACTCGGTCACAATGCAGCGCTAAGAGCATCCTATCAGCATTTTCCTGGGATGTCAGCAATACCGGCGCTCTGGCACTAGGGACCACATCGCACATAAAAAGGCTTTGGTTGACAATTCGGCTGAAGTGCAATGTCAACAACTCTGTCAGGCTGCACGGAGGCGTTTTGCCCATCACGGTGACAATATCGACTGCTCTCGCACCCTGGAGACTGGCCGTGGCCTCATGATAGCCCCCTCCCATGCAAGCCCAATGGGTGCAGACCCCCTCCCCACCCAAACGGGGGGGTTTTCCTAAATCTTCCTGAGCGATCTGGCTAGCATTGCCAACCCCATGCTTTTGCTTTGGGATAATACATCTCCAGATTTGACCCCCCGTTTCCCGTATTTGCCGTTTTCTACAGCTGATGTACTTCACGCTGAAGTCCGGCGGGTGGGAATCGCGTGTCGCTCCAGTTTCGTTCACGCTCCCTGCCTGGCTAAGCGCCCCGTGGCTCCCGGGTCACCATTTCCCGGGGGGATAGAACACACCCGCGCGAACACCGCGCGCGTGTTGGGTCCTTGCCGGGGAGGGACGAGCACGGGCGCCG
>NW_010229067.1:0-228 GCF_000690775.1 Eurypyga helias
AAGCGCGTCCGGGCGACCCTCAGGGAGCGGGTGTCCCCGAGCCTGGGTCCCTGCACGTTCTGCCCCAGGGGTGCCGTGAGGAGACGGCACCCCACAGCCGGTCACAGCGTCCCTGCTGGGGCCAGCACCTTCTCCTGGCTGAGGAGGGGCTTCTCCTCGGCCTGGCGCCGAGCAAGTTTCTTCTTCCATACTTTGTCCCTCTCTCCCCGACCTTGGAAGGCGCTTCCC
>NW_010229067.1:328-590 GCF_000690775.1 Eurypyga helias
TCCTGTGTCCCTCGTGCCCTGACCTTGGAAGGCGCTTCCCTTGGCGCTGGCTCTTGGCAGCCCGCCTCCCTCACCTTATCCCACGGAAGCTGCCTCAAGGCTTTCGTGCTCCCCTGAACTCCACCTGGTTCTCATTCTGCTTTTTGCAGGGTCCAGAGACCCTGGGAAGAACGCCCGTGGATGAGAGCTCCATAAAATGACTCTTGGGCTGGAAAAAGACTCAGCAAGAGCCATGTCATTCACAAGGGAGAGGCGGCCGCGC
>NW_010229067.1:626-1218 GCF_000690775.1 Eurypyga helias
GCTAGGTTGGACACAACATGGCGCTAGAAACGCGTTGCAGCGCTTGGGCTTGTGGAGAGGCAGAGTTGCTGCTCTCCCCGGCTAAGAATACATGTGCTCCATGCCTCCTCCCTGAAAAATATCCCACAAAACCATTTGATGACCCAATAGCAAGGCATGCCTTACTAAAGCAGGATGACATTAACAGGGGTGAACATGGAGCAAAGCAGGGATGAAGCTGTTGGAGAGAGTAAAGAACGGCGAGGAGGAGAAGGGGAAGAAAATTAGGGAAGGTAGGGCTAGCTGGGAGCTCATGAAGAGGCGACCTAGTGGTAGCAAAGCTCCTTAGAGCAAGAACCAGAACCACTGTTAAAAAGGATGCAGGCACCATTCAGGTATTGAAACACCCCCCTCCCAAAAGAAAGAGGGCAACAGAAGGTTTAAACTTGCTGCAATTTTAAGAAGGATTCTTTTACGTGCTCCCACTACACATCAAGTCAAGCAAGAGGGCCCCTTCCCACCACACACGCAAGGCGTGCGCTGGGGGTATACATGAAGTGAGTGGGAACGAAAGGGCTCCGGTGCTCCCTGTGTGCTGGCACAGTGTGGTGGG
>NW_010229067.1:1253-15071 GCF_000690775.1 Eurypyga helias
CTTGCGCCGTTTGCTTCTGAGGCACTAGGTGCTGCCGAGGGCTTTGTGCACCTCCTCAGCACCACAGCGTCCAGCTGGTTCACTGAAGATGCTGCAAGAGGTTTCTGGCTGGCGCAAATTTACCCAAATGAAAATCTGGTTTGCTAACTGTACTGCTTTTCGAAGTACCACTGACCGTTCCAAACATCACTATGGGGACTGTACCCCTTCAAAGGCAGCCTCAGTGATGTGGCCAGTAATTATATTTGAAATTACCTCCAGAATGTAACTAGATGCACAGCTCACAGATTTAATTCTGCTAAATGAACCTGCAAAGAAATAAAAGAACCCTGTATTTCAAATGTAGAGCTACACAGACAAAAGTGTTGATATGGAACCACTAATGCTGGAAACATACTTGGCTACTAACGTGAAGTGCGCACAGCAGACTGACAAAAATGTCTAATTGCTGTTCGCAGCCATCAGTTGTTGTCAAAGTGGTAAGCACTGGGAGGTAGAAAACCAGCCTGAGTCCTGTAGTTAAATCTGGCAGCATTTTCTAGTTCTCGTATTTATACCTGTGTGCTAATTATGTTCTTAATCAAACCTGCTTACTAGAGGTTTCAACCTACTAGTGGCAGAGTTTGGCCAGTTGCCTGAGTAGTGAAGGTGGCAGGAAAAGAAATAGCATTTCACTTTCCCATTTTTTGAATTGTTAGATATAACAAATACTGAACAAATATTCCTTCTTTCCAACATTTTCTTAATTTCCATGACATTTTCTTTCCAGGTTTAGCTAATACTTTGTTTACACAATCATTAAACCAGTCCCCTGAGAGCCATCAACAAGCAGGTTCAACGCACTGACAGCTGCGAGACATCATCCATCCAAACTGTTCTCTTCAGCAAGGCAATACTGATCATTTAACTCAGTGACCTGAAATTACTGGTCTCTGACAGACACCTCTTGAAAACACAACCATGAATTACCATGCCTAATTTTGGCACAGTATTTTGTGGTTTTATGTGCAAATTAGATATCTCTTTTGTTTCACTCTGTCTGCAATTAAGCAAAGCATCACTGATAGTTTGCAGCTGGAAATTATAATTAATAAGAAAGGGAAAATCTAGAGTTCCAGCACCTCAAAATAGAAGAAAGAGGAGGAAAAAAGGAAAATGCAACCCCTTGCGTTACAGTCCTCCACGCCTTGGTCCCCAGCTACCTGGCTATTAAACACAGTCTTCTCCCTCATCGCTTGCTTTCCCATTTTATTCTTTTCCAGCTTATTTACAGCTTGTAAGTGAAACTCTTCATCTGTCAGTCCACCATCTAAATTCTTCCTCCTGTTGTTTTATCTTTCATGTCATGAACCTCTCACACTTTAACCTCAAGGCCCTGTTCAGCTGTGCCCATCTACTGCTCTCTTTCACGTTGTCTTGTTTTGGTATTGCGCCAAGAATTCTGTTTTCTGGGGTTTTAGTCTGAATTCACTGTATATGTAGCTTTATTTTCACTTTAATAAAATTAGATCATAGCTGCCAATCCTCACTTTTAGTCTTCCCTGCTTTATTTTCAAGTCCAGTAAAATGCTGACATTTAAGTAATGTTCAATCAGTGCCTTTCTGCCTATAAACTTGTTTTATTAGACATGAGGCCTCTGGAGCTCTGTGGTGGGGTGACCCTGGCTGGAGGCCAGATGCCCACCAAGCTGCTTTATCATTCCCCTCCTCAGCAGGACGGGTGGGAGAAAATAAGATGGAAAAAACCTCTTCTGGTTCAAGAGAGAGGGAGTTTAATAAAGCAAAAGCAAATAAGTATTCCCAGAATCGCTCTAGTGGTGTCTGGTCATAGTTAGGGATAATGCTTCAGGTACTAAGCGTAGGCAGCAGCATAGCCCAGTGGGTAGGTGCACACTTGGCTCCCTAGAGAAATGGCTCTAGCCCCTTCCTCTGTGAGAAAATCCTTGCCACCTGTGGCAAATTACTACGGCCTGTCTCCATGATCAGACGTGTGGGCATTGAGCTCACCTGGAAATCAAGTCCCTCTGCAGCGCCAACCTTTAAATATCCTGATACCCCTTAGTTCTTGATTCATGAGTTGTGAGAAGTATCTTTCAAGAGACACCGAGAATCTCAGACCTGTCTGAATTGAATAATTACACCCCCCACATGCTCCCCTCTCTAATTCCCTGGGGTGCATAGGGTTATATACAGCAATGCATTACCTGCTCCACTCTTTTCCTACATTATCAGTGCCATGGGAGACATCAGTTAAGAAGAGTGTTCCTTCGTAGAGACAGCTAATGTCTACCACCCTGTTAAGTCATCCCTCCTTCCTTCCCTTGCCCCGTCATTAGCATTTCAGGTCCCTTTGCTCCATTCGGAGTTCGTGCCTTCAGCCACACTTCTGCTCTCTCACATATGCTGCCAGCCCGCTGTCTCCCCGTACCATCCAGGAAAAATCCATGGTACTTTTTATCTTCTAATTTGTACCGGTCCAGGAAATTTGAGGCAGGACTTAAATTTCAATGAGATATTGACTTAAATGTTATTTAGCTTGGCAGAAAAAGAAGTTAACAGAATCAGACTAAGCATCAAAGGTGTAAAGCATCACTCCCCCAGCTTGTACTGGTGTTGTGTCTATACAGGATGGAAAAGAAATTCTAGATTAAAGTATAAAAGTGGCATTAAATAGTGGCATATCTGGGAGCAGAATTAGGAGGCAGGAAAATTATAGCACTCGGAATGCTGTTAAAATAGCAGGTGAAGAAATGAGCTTGCTGCACAAGAGAAAAGGAGAACAGGAGAGTTAAACAGCCAGGTTAACAAAATTAAGAAAAGTAGCTCAGCACTTACCAGCACTTACTAAGTCACACTTACCAGCAGTAATAAGACTAATTTCCACAAGGATCCACAAATTACTGAACGCAGGTATAGTAGATTGAGAAGATGAAAGGATCCGACATCCAGCTGTCACCAGGAAGATAGCATCAGTCACCTGCTTCCAACTAACACTGACGGGCATCACGGAGTTCCCTGCTGCATGCAGGGTTTCTCAGCAGCTCGCCTCAAAAACAAGCTCCTCTCAGACTCACCCAGGAGAGACTTGAGGACCACAGGCTGGCAACGGTTCCCTCGGGAGTGGCAGGCATCTCCTGTCCTTGAGTGTCAGTGCAGCCCAGTAACTTTTGAATTCATTCTCATTCCATCCACTTCTCAGAGCAGTTGGATGTTGAGCTGGAGAACAGATAAAATTTTCCTCTGGCTGCACATATATTTCCACAAATAACCCCCGCAGCAGCTCGTGTGCCCTCAAAACGGGGCCTTTCCTCGCTAGCAACCTCTGGTCAAAAGGCCTTGCCAAGACGAAGTGTTCTTACCCTCTTGCCAGTCAGCAAAGCATATGCTGCAGGAAGGTTCTGCACCAAGCCGAGGGATACGATGAAGGGTCCACCTTCCTTTGGCTTCCCCTGAAAAGATGTGCTTCTTAGAGCTTCCCCATGCCAGTTTTGCAAAATCCCTTTCTTCCTTCAGAGCACAACACACAAGTATAACATCTCCAACACCAATTCGCAGTGAATATCTGTGCTTTAAAAAACATAGAGCTGCTAAAAAACTGGCTGGTGAGGCGAGGTGCTATGTCTCAAAATATTTTCTATTAATCTTTTTTTTAAGCAATACATTTTAGGAAAACTTTGTCTTCAGTAAGTTGGTTGTAGTGCATGCCATGTACTCTATTTTCAGGAGAATAAATGTTTCTAAAAGCAGCACTGGGGAAACAGCCTTCCCCATTTCCTCTGTTTTGTGACACTGCCTGTCCAGAATGGTTAATTGCCTTTACTTGCATATAATGAATTGCTTTTCATTTCATGCTGTGCTCTTCAAATAGGTCCATTTTATTGCATTCACTAGATGTCTGGGAGTTAGAGAAATACTGCCAATAACACAATGGCTAGATGACCCCAAAAATTATACATAATCTTGAGCTATTTTCTTTAAAATGGAAAAAAGAAGCAGAACTGAGGAAAAAAAAATCACAATCACTGAGTCCATAAATTGCCCTTTTTTTTTTTATAACATGCACTTTGGCAATCTTCTGAGAAAAAAAGAGTTTTGCACAGACATCTTTCTCCAGCTGCTTTCCATTTCTCCAGAGTTAGTCTGTCAAGCTGAAGCTCCCGTAACTCCAGGACCAGCTGGCTTGCGAGTTTTCAGGTTAATAATCAGTAGCCACTGGGAAATAAAGGGAAAAAAAAAATAAAGAGAGGCAGGTGATGGAGCAGTAAGCTCTCCCAAATGTACCAAAACCCAGGAGTTTTCAGAGCCTTGACTTAGTCCATCATGGAATGAGCCCTTTGTAGGCTGGACGTATTCAAAACTCATCACTTGCTGGAAGCCACATTGCAGTGTCCTCCTGCATCCAGCAGCAGGACAGCAGTTTGAGGAAGGTCTGACCTGAGAAGAGGATCGAGCCAGCTGGCACTTGTGCCCTTAGTTCTGTAAATCCACGCCGCTCTCTGCTAGCCTGGGCTCAGAGCGGGGATGAGGAGTTCAGGCTCCACTTTATTCAGCTGGCTAACAGCAGTGCTCAGCCCTGCTCACGTCTTCTTTGTCTACAGAGCACAATCAGGAGCTGGGGTTGGCACAAGTGTGACCAGCGTGCCCACCGGTTTCCCTCTGGGGAGTTCCAGAGCTTGGGACAAGTTCACACCAAGGGCACCCTGCTTCCCAAGCCGAGAGGAGCTTGAGTTCGTGCGTACCTTCAGACTCATGAGTGCACATCTCCTGACACCTCTTCAGTTAGCAGTTACGTCTATCTATTTCTGGGGGGAAAAAAATCTTAAAACTGAGAAACTACCCAGATGAGCTTTTCAAAGTAGTATGCTGCCATTTTCCAGGGATGAGTAATGGGAAGGAGTAACCACATACCTGGACATTTTAACATCTGTAGTGTGAGGTGTTCACACTTGTACTTCTTAGTATGGTGTGTAATCCTTATTCAAAGGGAGACACTTTTCTCCGTTCCATATGGGAGCTGCTGGCAGGAAGAAACACTGTAACTTCAATGGTAGTGATGATGATAGCAAACAACAGTACCCTGATACCTGCTAGTGAGCGTGAAGTTTCCAAAGCTGGCTGTATCGCAGTCCCTTATGTACTGATTTGCACGTGTCTTGCAGTTGGCTGCCCACTTCAAGTCTCAAAATCTTGAACTCTGTCGAAAGATAATGCAATATAAGACAAGTTAGGCTAAGCTGTGGACAAATCAGGTTTGTGTATGTATGGAATTATTGGAAGCCCTTTTCTTTTAGGAAGAGGAACAGATAAAATTGCTGAGAAATTCTAAGGTGGAGGCTGACATGCAGTGCTACTTCGCTGGGGTGTGGGGAAGGTGGTTTCACATGAACTGATCACCTGGCTGCACTGGATTGCTGAGATCACATCGCTCCATTTATACGCTATAAAATGTTACCAATGGAAGGTAATTACCAAACTCTTCCAGTGCTTGGCATAAAAAAAGAGGAAGTTGAAATAGTATTTTGTCAAACTCTCTGGACTCAAGGAGAAACAGTTGCAAGTATAGCAACGACTCGACCAAATTAACTGATCTAAGGCTACTGCAAATTACACCTTGCGCAGGACCACACGCTTTGATGACCTGATGATGTTGGAGAGATTATAGTTGTGTGTTGTGCTCTGAAGGAAAAAAGGGATACTGCAAAACTGCAATGGGGAAGCTCTAAGGAGCAAATCTTTTTAGGGGAGGACCTAAATGTGAACCCTTCATCATATCCCTCGGGTTGGTGCAGAATGTTGACTTGACCTGAAAAAGGATTTGATGAAAGTCAAATGACTTTTGCTTTTCTGTGAAGATATGCATCCTAATACATACCTGTGAATCATTTGTGTATTGCTTCTTGGGGAAAACAGATACACTTTCCGCAGAGCTCTGTTCTCCATGAAATCTTAATGGAACCTTCAGATGAGCAGAAGTGATTTGCTGGTTCCACTATTGAGACTCAGTCCTACATCAGCTAAACTCAGCATTGTAAAATGGGATTTCCTGAAGGAACTTTCCCTGGTTTCACTGAGTTGGCCCCGCACTGGAAGCAGACATTATGTCAGAACTGTCCTTCCACATCTTGAGGCCAGTTCCTGGTGTTCGCCATCCCAGCATAATCCCCAGCTGTCCAGTCAGCCGAGGTGGTGCGCCTCACAGACTGCATGTTGTCTCAATGAACAACCAAAACGTGGAGAGAATCAGGCCCTATGGGTAAGACCAAGTGGCCAAAGTGGAAACTCTGGTACAGAATCATCCTTAGCTGTCGAAAAGGAGGAAGTGTTCTGTGGCACTTAGCACTGCTAGAAGTCTCCTTCTGAGCCTGTTAGATGGCTAATGGTATCACATGCAGTGGTATTACCCAAGAAGTGGTACCTCATCCTTTTACAACAGCCTTGTAACTCGCACCACCAAAGGAGTGCTCAGCTGCTCGAAACTGGAGTAGGACCAGGGCAGTCAACAGAGCTGAGCTTCTTTACGTACCTGAGGCTTTGGCTGTGTGGTTCTGCTGTGGGGGACACTGACATTATTCTAATATTTCTCTCAAGACTGCTATAGTCTGCAATAAAGCACCATCAGGATGCGTGACAGAAGAAGAAGGATTTTAAAGTAAGTAAATAAATAAATTTTAAAATCTCATTTTCTTCAAGATGAGAAATCATAATTTCCTGTTTGCACTGCAGTTCTGACCTGTTTCTTCTGATTGTTCCACTTCAGAGGAATTAAATGAACAAAGATCTGTGAAATAATTGGACTGAATTGCAAAGCTGAGGAAAACTCATTTGGTTTCATTCCCAAGAGAAACACTGATTAATCTGTCTTAAAAAGCCACTCGCATTTAACGGGTTTGAGATGCGATTTGGAGCTGAGCTACAGAGCGGGAGCTCGGTTGAAGAAAACCGTGCCATTCACATGTGCAAATGCAAACCAGAAAGATTCGTAAGACAGAAAAACCAGAAACAAGGAATAGAAACGTTCAAATGGTGCATGTGAAATCCACATCACAGGCGCTTTCATGGTTCTGAAACAGCTTAATCCTGTGAGGAACTGGCTACTGGAGAAAACTGGAGAGAGCCCAGCCACTGTCAGAACCTAGGCCCACTACAGCCAGACATGTCCTGATAAATAACAGCAAGAGCCCCATCCCTGGAAGTGTTGCCCCTCCCTGGAAGTGTTCAAGTCCAGGCTGGATGGGGCTTTGAGCAACCTGGTCTAGTGGAAGGTGTCCCTGCCCATGGCAGGGGGGTTGGAACCGGATGGTCTTTAGGGTCCCTTCCAACCCACACTATTCCATGATACCATGAGAAGGGCACGCACACCTGTTTAGAGCTCCGCCCTGCAATCTCCGTGTTGTCCTAATTATAACTGAATAAACTCTATTTACTTTATCTTAGCCCGCACCGCTGGGGGGGAGGTACAATAAGGGCGAAGGATAAGACTGTGTGCAAGCCTTATTTTTACCCAAAATGAATGAGCTTTTCCTTGCTTTGCATAAAAATAAACAGCGAATACAAAGAGGCTGGCTGCCGCGTCACACTGAAATCAGTGGAAAGCATCCCACGCGTACGGGTGTAACAGGTTTGGGTCCTTGAGATATAAATGAAAGCTTCAGCATCCACTCAGAGCCAGTCTTTTTTACAAGGAAAAATGGCAGTACAAGCCATTACAAGCTAAACTTCCAAAAGAATGAACAGTAAGCCTCCGATATTGTTTGGTGTTCGGCGAATAGAGGCATTTGCATAAGCGCAGACCAACGCAGGGATAGATGAGGAACCTCCCTGCCTGTGAGCAGTCAGCTGTACCATGTGTGGCACAGCCAGCTGGCAAACCCTTTCGCAGAAGAGCACGAAGCCCCATCCCTGCCAGAAGATAGCCCCGAGGGGTGACGAGCGCGCGGTCGCCGATCAGCAGGGACACGGCTCCCGGGCCCCGCAAAAAAAACTGCACCCCCTTGTGTAAATTCACTTACGAGCCTGTGTGAGTCAAACAGCCTGAGGACACCGGCTCGGCGAGGCGTGCAGAAGCGCTACAGATGCTCAGGGAGCTGTGGAGATTTTTCTGTGAGTTTTCCTGCCCTTCTATTGGAACAAACACGATGGCGGATGCAGCCTTGTTCATTTTTCCCAGGTGACTAGCTTGGGATAATAAGTATACATAAAATCACTTATTTTTTACGTTGCTTCTCACTATCTTTTAGTGAAAATAGAACTACCTCGCTGTCTCCAGAGGAATTGCACCAAAATGCTAGTCAGGCCTGAGGCACCACTAAGGATACAGCCCAGCTCCTCCAGACAGAATAAATTGGCATTTTCAGCCACGTAATGGTGGTCCATTAGCAGCAAGCACAAGGAAAGAGAGAGACATGAAATACAGAGGAGGGCTTAAAAGCTTTTCTCATTGTGCTTTATGAAGGCAGTTGCTGTCATTGCTGGGCCTCACAGATGAGTCTGGGGAAACTCGGTTGACAGGCAGCAGCTGAACGGTGGTAATCACAGATTAAGGACGTCGCTTTCATGAACTCTTAAATATCTCGACTTGGATCTAACAACAGTCTGCCCAGACTCTGGGATGGACTGTGTCCTGAGGCGCGAGACAGATGATGAGTGGTAGGTCTCTGACTGCTTTCTGCACGTGCTGCGCCAAGCTGTAAACTTGGAACTGAGGAAACTAAGGAACTAAAGAAAGCGCATGGGAAAGCTACCGGAGGCTAACAGCTCGGAGTGTCCACGTGCTGCCCGAAAGCAGTGACTTACTCAACGGCTGAGCACAGGGAAGAAGAAAAAAATCCCATCCTCTTTATTTTGCTTTGCAGTTATTTTAGCCAACACCATTTATTTCCATTTAGTGTATACAAGGCTCGAGGTGTACCACGTGGCTCGCTAATACTGGTGTTAATCATAGCCATAAAGAGCAAGCATTTCAAAATGCGACAGAAAGTTCAAAGCTCAGCTCAAAGAGCGCTGAGTCCTGAGGAATCTTGATTTATCTGTCACTGTTTAGTGTCTTTATATGTCTTCCTGTGGACCAGAGAGTAAAGCAGGGCAGCAGTAGTCCAACGCCATTCCGTATGAACAAGGCTCAGCCAGACCTGCAGTACCCAGACTATGGTGTCACTGGCAGATACGGCCAGCCCCAGCTCACACCAAAGATGGGGCAAAGCTGAAGTCCTGAGGAAAGTAAGAAATGCTTTTAAAGACCAAATATCACTGGTTGGGGCAGGTGGGAAGTGTTTTGTTATGGTATCAAGATGACCACAGGCAGCAAGAGCAAAGACACCAGAAATCTTTGCCAATGAGCACATACTGTATACAAGCACTGAGCAGACAAATGAGCTGAGTGCTCAGATCAGCGATGAATGTGCTCCCTCGCTGATGTACCTGAAGTGAGCAAGTTACTGCTCTCGCCGCTCTCTTGGTGGGAGAGGCAGGCTCTTGTTAGATGGCTCTTCTGTCTCTCTTAGGAGGAGATTCCTACTTTTGTAGTGTGAGGGCTAGGCTACCTATGCCCAAATTCCCTTTAACCTACACACACATGGTTAAGGCACGTTAACATACCATGGAATGGCATAGCCTGTTGAAGCTTTATATGGATGCATGTATTCCTCAAGGCAGTGAAATCACCCCAGTTCCAGGCCAGCTTGCTCTAGTTCCATGCCAACAGGAGGTTTATTTCAGCAAACTAGTAACACACTTAAAAATCCTACAGAATGACTAATCACCCCCCGTAGCAGTAACTGTCAGCAAAGCCTAAGTTTGAAAGCTGATGGTGCCCACCCATAAGGAGTGAGGAGGGCTGTGCATCACCCTGTGCCTCAGCCTGAGCAGGCCTATGGCATTGCCTGAGGGGTGTTCGAGCTATTTCAGTGATACTCGAGGCAGGAGTATCAATATAAGTTTGCTAATATCACCCTGGCACCTATAAGCACTGTTCTGTTTATTGCGTACTTCATGTCATGTTCAGAGGGACAGCAAGGCACCGCGACACAGCGCTCTGGATTAGCAGCCTGCAAAGAGATTGCAACTAATCTTCCGATGCCTCTTGGAAAGTCAAATGAGAAATGGCAGCACAGCTGCCACTGGAAAAAGGGATTTCCCAGGATGTTGCCTCCTTTTTTATTACAGAGGAAGCTCATGGAAAAACTTCGGGTGGTCAGCAAACCTGAGAGCTAGAGACAGACCCAGGGAGTTTTAGGAAAGAGCTTCATCGTCTGCCAGTAAAACAGAAGGACTCATGAGATTAATCCTGCAAAAATCTGGTATAGCTGACAGGAATTAACCATGGTTGCACCTGGCTATGCACAGAAGAACAAATACAGCCTGATTTGATGATGGTAATGGTGAGAGGGAAAGGAAGGTTTGGGGAGATTATATTCCTGAAGGTTAGCTCCCCATTTACTGCCTTTCATAGCATCACAGACTGGTTTAGGGTGGGAGGGACCTTAAAGCCCATCTAGTTCCAACCCCCCTGTCATGGGCAGGGACACCTTCCACTAGACCAGGTTGCTCAAAGCCTCATCCAGCCTGGCCTTGAACACTTCCAGGGATGGAGCATAGCACTGAAGGACAAGTTTCCTGCCCCTGAAAAATAGTATTCCTATAAATATGTTTTTCTTAAACCTTTTTCTTACTAAGAGAGATGGAGATTGCTAGAAGGCCTGAGGTGCTAGGTGTTTCTGTGCAGAAATAAGGAGACTGAAACTGAGCTTCAGACACTTGTGTCATGCTGCTGAGAGCCTGGGGAGGAGAGGTCAGCAACTTCTGCCTCTTCCACTGCCAAATAGCTGTCTTTCAAATAGAGAAATTAAGTCCTTTTGGTTTTAGCACCCTTCGTCTAGAAGCAAATAATATTTTGTTTTAAGGAGATTTCATTTGCCTTGACGTTATCCTTAAAGCAGGCGCTGCTGGGGCTGACTGCACTGCTGCATAAAGAGCTGGTGAATGGCGCACGCCTGTAATTCAGAGGTAGGCAAGCCCAGATGTTTGTTTTACACGGCAATTCAGGGTCTGATAACCCCTTCACACGGAGCCTTTAAACATAAAAGGAGTGTCTTCTCCAAAATCAAAACTTCTGAAATAGGAGCAATCACCCTTCACAACGAAACCCCATTCACCTTTACAAGTACATCAAAACCAAATATAGCATAAAAATAAGAAAATCAACTTCATGAACTTTGATTTCTAAACTGAGGCCCCATCATTCAACAGCATCAAGGTGTGGCCAGGCCATTCTCAGCACTGCAGGCATCGCAGGTGTTTCCCAAAAATAAATCCCAAAGTTGTATATTACCTAAAAACTACTGAAAAGTGACATTGCTGCATGTTATTTTTGCTGAAAGTCGTACAAGGTAGGTCAGGTGACCAAATCACTGCTGTACTGGTTACAAAGAATAACACAAATTAAAATCAGGACACTACTCCAGAAATTGCTGTACCACACAGAAATCAGTAGTCCCTTCAATCGCGGCTACATTTTGTGTGTGCATTATATACAGGAGTGAACAGCAGAGGGTGTTAGCTTAAAGGAAAACTTGAGTTCCCTATGTGCAGTATGTCCTGTTTGCCACAATTCTCAACATAATGGCTCCGGGACACCCGCATCTCTTCCTCAAGACCAAAGTAAAGCAATAAAAGAAACTGCAAACAAACCCCTCTTCTCACCTCAAACCTTGCTCCACAAATCTTTTGTGTCCAAAGAGAGTCCAGCTGGGGTGGTGGGGGTCTTCTGTCCCCTCCCATCACAAAGATTCAGCTGGGGCAGCCAGCGCGGTTCCTGTGGCCTCGCCGCCATGAAGGGCTTTGCCCAGCGGACCCTGGCCAGAGCTCGGGGCTGCATCCTGCTACACACACGGTGTCAGCACCCCCAAGTCATGTACCCCCAGAAGAACCCTCGGGGAAGAGTTTTAGGGTTCCTTACACGTTTTGTGGGATTTTCAGGAGCAGCAGCCACTTAAATCAGCAAGAAATAAGTATTTTTGAATGTCTCCCTGCATGCCTGTCCCTTTAGGCCCCTCGGTGCACCCCAGGGCATGCAACTGCACTGTCTCAGAGCCACGTTATAGGGGCGTTCGGCCCCTTTCTGGGGCTGAGCTCCCAGCAAACAGCCCCCATGCTTTCATACAAGAGAGAGGAGCTTCCATTCCCATAAGGACAGGGGAAAAGAGCCACAAGGCCTTTCTTCCTCCCCTAGCAAAGTACTGTTTGAAGAAATGTGAAGAGCAAATGTGTTGAGTACAAAAACAGGGGGGCGAGGGAGGTTGGCACTGCAGGGCCTGGAACCGCCTGCACAACTGAACCTGCCTGGAGGCTGCAACAGATGATTAAAGGTGCTATTCCCTCAGCCAGGAAGCCTTTATCCAGGCCATCCTGCTAAAAGAACGGACTTGGCCATCAGCAAGTTTCAGGACAGTAGTTACGTTAATGTTTTTATGTCCTTTTTGACTACTATTTAGATCTGAATGATTTTTCAGTGTACCTTGCAGAATGGATGAAAGTTCTTTCGATGAATTTCTGGGCAGCAGCTCAGAAAATTTTTTTAGCGACACTTTCCGTGGGAAGCCTTGGTATGAGTAGGTGTGCCTTTGTTTTCTGAGGGCAAAATTATTTCTTCCACTCTTCACATAACCAAGCAGATACAAATGGTGATGGATATGAACAGACAAACCAAAGCCTCCCCTGCAGTATTCAGCAGAGGGAATGATTTCTCTTACACGGCTCAGCGCTATTTTCAGTGCTACGGATTATCTCACCCAGCATCTAGCTGCCAGCCCAAACGAGTAAGTCTGCTGTCATATATGTCAGCCTGAACCAGATGTCCTGGAGACCCTTAGCTCTCTCAGACAGCACTGGAGAGATGTGTCCAGGCAAGTGGACTTCATCCAGTGACAGGACTAGGGGCAATGGCCATGGAAAACAGAAGGTTCAACCTGAACATGAGGAAACACTTTGTCACTGTGAGGGTAACAGAGCACTGGGACAGGCTGCCCAGAGAGGTGGTGGAGCCTCCTTCCCTGGAGATTTTCCAAAGCCGCCTGGACTTGTTCCTGTGTGATCTACTCTAGGTGATCCTGCTCTGGCAGAGGGTTGGACTAGATGATCTCTAGAGGTCCCTTCTACCCTATGAATCCGTGTGAACCTGTCTGTTTCAATACCGTGT
The DNA here is from genome assembly GCF_000690775.1 of Eurypyga helias. Classification (NCBI taxonomy): domain Eukaryota; kingdom Metazoa; phylum Chordata; class Aves; order Eurypygiformes; family Eurypygidae; genus Eurypyga; species Eurypyga helias. The sequence goes on from NW_010229067.1 coordinate 14,446, forward strand.
CTCTGGGAAAAAAAAAAAAAAAAAAAGGACAGGTTTTAAATGTTCCTTAGTTTATTTAGACTTCCTCAGGAAGAGTATTTGTGGCTATAGTATTAACAAGCATCACATCTACATTCTGATTCCCTGGATTTTCCTCCAGCTCAGCTCAGTTAGATGCTAAATCTGTATCCTGGGCACACATGTACTCCTCACCAAGTGCTTGCATTTAGATTTCAACTCTCAGATGAAAATTGTCAAGCGTGGGTCTTGGGTAACTTGCTTTTGTTTATTTTAGTTCATAAAAACCCCATTCAGGTCACAAATGAGACACATTTTTAAAGTATTACATAGTCATAAGTAATGGCAGGGGGGTTGGAACTAGATGGTCTTTAAGGTCCCTTCCAACCCAAACCATTCTATGGTTCTATGATTCTATGATAATAAAAGAAAACTTTCTTTTTGATTACCTACTCCACCTGAGCTACTACATAACTGCTCTCACATTCGTCTTTGCCAGTTTCTCTGGGGGACTGGATCTGACCTCTCAGCTTCTCCCTGACTTCCTTGAAGTTAAAAAGTGTTTGCCAAAGCACACATAAACCACATATGCACAAGGTCATATGTACATAGGAACAAAACTTTCAGCA
>NW_010229067.1:15091-15594 GCF_000690775.1 Eurypyga helias
GAATATTGTGTTCATTGCTTTGGCATGCTGTGAACCTCAAAGCTTTTGCAGTCAAATTCTACAGTTTATGGTTAAAACTGGACAGACCGTTATTTGAATGCATTGATCTCTTTTTAAGCAAAACAGGGTGGGTAGGCTTGGAAAAGGAAGAAAAATGGGCCATGAGATACTAATCAGCCCCAGGTTGTCACTAGGAAAGTTCCTCTCAGTGGACCAGATTTCACCCTGCAAAGGTGTCACACATTTACAGGAGGAAGGATGCCCAAAATGCCCACCAGCTAGAGAATGATGGGCTTGTGCTCTGTTGTGCCATTTAAAAAGCTCATTGTCTTAAACTTTTCCCTTGAGTGTAATTCATTTCTCTGGCAGTAAAATATGTAATCTCCTGCTGCTCTCACAGCCAGAATTAAGCAGAGATATATGGTACATGTGCTGGTTTTGGCTGGGAGAGAGTTAATTTTCTTCACAGTAGCCAGTACAGGGCTGTGTTTTGGGTTTGTGCT
>NW_010229067.1:15631-28970 GCF_000690775.1 Eurypyga helias
GCAGTGCTTACACAGAGTCAAGGCCTTTTCTGCCTCTCACCCCACCCCACCAGCGAGTGGGCTGGGGGTGCACGAGAAGCTGGGAGGGGACACAGCCGGGACAGCTGACCCCAGCGGATCAGAGGAATCTCCCATACCACATGGTGTCATGCTCAGCGTATAAAGCTGGGGGAAGAAGAAGAAGCCCTGCTTTCCTGGGGATAGCTGAACCTACCTGACCATGGGAAGTGGTGAATTATTTCCTTGCTTTGCTTTGCTAGTGTATGTGTCTTTTGCTTTACCTATTAAAGTGTCTTTATCTCAATCCATGAGTTTTCTCACTTCTACCCTTCCAATTCTCTCCTCCAGTCCCACTGGGAAGAAGCAAGCAAGCAGCTGGGTGGTGCTTAGGTGCTGGCTGGAGTTAAACCACAACAGTACGAAAAGGAGAAAGAAGAGGCAAAGAAGATTAGTTTGGTCAAGGAAGACTTGGAAGACATCTCTGTGTAGTTGCTGTGCTCAGGATGAGCGCACACCGTGACAGCGTGTAGCTGCCCTTCGACCACGAGGGCTGGCAGAGCACCACTCCTCCCAGCCGACGCTGAAGTGGCCGAATGCATGTAGCCGTATATTGAATTAAGAGAACAAACAGACCAACGCTCAGCTGCCAGCCCTGCAGGCATGTTCACAATGTCATTGTCTGAAAACATATTTTTGGATTCATGTGCCAAAAAATATTTAAGCACTCAATACCAAACTGTTAAGTTGAAGTGCTTCCTCTTGTTTGGCAAGGAAGGGTCTGAGTTTCCTCTGTAAAGAAGCTGCATAAAAGAAAGGTTGATGGGAAAACTTGGCAGGAACTTTCATGCAGAAGATTCTTTTTCTCTGGTGATATATGTCTTATAATAATTTATCCACAGGCAAAATACATACTGACCCCATGTCCCCCAACTTGATGTGAATGAAGAACTGGTCAGTAAGTACCCAAATATGCTTCTGCTCAGGAAAAAAATAGATACCAGAATAAATACCGAAAGGTGTAACACAACCTGCCATGGTGGCTAGTCTGCCACCGTTCTGTGAGTTACATACTCAGTCTCATGGCATCTCACCTTTTTATGGACAACTCAGATTCAATATCCATGCCCTCCTACAGCAATCCCTAGAAAAACCTGCCTAGCCCCTGTATTTTGTATGCTTATCTTTATATTTTTGAACACTCTGCATGCCTTGCAAGGGCAAAGCTCTTTCAGTTCAAGGTGACTTTCATGTTGGATCAATGAAAACAAGAGGAAAGAATAAACAGGCAGCATCTGTGGGTGGTAAATGAATGCGGTACGTGTAAAAGACTCAGAACAAAGCCAGGCTCTGCAGACGGGCAGAGATGAAAAACATGAAGAATAGCAGAAAGACAACAAAACATTTTCAGCTCTGTTCCCCATCTCTATTCACCTCACTGCCTGAATTCACTCCCCACACACATTTCTTAATAAAAAGCCTTGGTTTCCGTTATAGCCATGAAAAGTGAGTAGATTCACAGTATGTTGAATCAGAAAGAGCTTGGGGAGATGGTAATTCCACGAATTACTGGTACGTAGGGATACTGTCGCCCCTCTGAAATCCCACCTTGTGTTCCTGGAAAACACAGTCCCACTTCATCTCAGCGGGCAGGGAGACTGGTGCCCCAAAGACTGAAGGGCCCCGTACTGCGGAGCTAGACCCTGCAAGAGGCCCGGCTGGTGCCGTGCCGTACCTGGCGCACGGGCACAGTGGTGGGACACTTGCACCACCACTGCACCAGCCGCAGCTTCAAGTAGGTGTGAACAGGACAATCCAGGGAGGGAAAAAATATTGGAGATCTAATCTGAGGAGAATGTTGAGCTCGAAAAGTCAACGCCCACAAGTATTTACGATTTAATGCTGGGCCAGGTTTTGCTTTCCAGCCCGAGCACCCAAGCTCTGCTTAAACTCTGAGCCTACCGGCCTCTGTGCAGGGTGGATCCTAAACCGATGCAGGCTGTTTGTCACCAGGGCTGATCCATGAAGGCTCAGTGCTGCGATAGCTGCCACCATGTGGCTTCTGGTTGACTTTGGGCGCCGTCAAAGCTGTTTGCAGAAGAAATCTGCCTGCAAAAAGGAAAAAGGACAAGAAGAAGAGGCAAAAAAAAGAAAAAAAGATAACCTATGTGTGAGCTCTGAAGTGCCATGTGAACTCAAAGTACATTCCAGGGTTAGGGAGAGCTTGGCTGGAGCTTGTGAGCTCCCAGGAGCAAAGCTTGGTGCAGGTTTGAATCAGTCTGTTCTGTTCTGTATCTTTACAGCCAAACCAGGGAAGATCGGCCAGACTGCTCAGGTTAGCCTTGAGTTTTAGAGCTCAGCTGAGCCTGAAACTCACAGCTTACCTCCGGGGAACTAACTGCTGGAATTAGACACAGTCCTAAAATCAAAAGCCTTCCATCTAATCCTGCCTTAACCGCTCCTGTGAAATTCAACAACAATAATTTTTTTTTTTTTAACTACTGAGGACAATAGTCCCAATGCAATGTCACAGGAGAGCAACTCAGGTGCTGGGGAATAAAGGTATCAATGAGATCAAAGTCAAGCTCTAGAAAGAAATAGACCACCTTGGCAAATGAGGCTCTGCAGTACATCGCCATACTTCTTTACATGCTGAACCAGAAAACAGTTGCCTGGAAAAACCTTGTGTACCTGCCCATAACCATTTCTTTTCACCCAAAAGGCTATTTCCAGAGGTAAAAGCCATTAGCAGTGTAAGGAGTAGTTCTAAAATATCCCTGCCTCATCAGCTTCCTGGAAAACTGTGGCATCTCCTGTCCTAAATCTCCATTCTTTTTTGACTGTCCTTCCTCTGTGCTGGAGATACACAACATAAAACAAAGACGAGGTGTGAAGGGATCTCCAGCCTCCCCATCACTGACACAGAGAAAAGTCATCTTCCGACCAGAAAACTGTGCTCAAGACCAGTGCAGACAGGTAGCTGTGACTATACATCACAGCCTGTGTCCTGAATTTCCCCACATCCTTTCTGCAAAAGCCTCAGGCAGCTAAAAATCATGTGGAAAACAGAGAGGCAGAGAGGCTGCAGCGCTCAGCTCTGAGTTACCTGTGGAGGAAACTGTCCGGAGCAGGGAATGCCACTGCAGATGGATGATAACCTCTTCAAAAGCTGCTAAGGACTGAGACGTGGGGCAACTTTCAGAGGAAGGGCTGGCACTGTCAGTGCTGAGGCACTAACCTTAAGACCTGGTTGGAGTGGAAGAACTGGGCGCAAAGTGTCACAGGTGTGTTTGTGTTTGTTTGCTTCAAACTGCTTTTTCCAGCCCTGTCATTAGAAGACCAAGTTTACCATGTGCTGTTAGCAACCCTTGCACAGTTTTGCCCATCAGCGTGTTTTCTCTTAAACCGAGCAGGTTGGAGGTGTGTCTCCCCAGAGCCAGCAAGACTTCATCAGAAACCTTAGGTCACGGCTTGGTTAGGGACAGCACTTGTGTGGTGCTGTTGTCCTGGGTCTAGAGCTAGTGGGGGGAGGATCGGCACTGCTAACTGCTCAGTTTTCCAAAGCAGCCAGCATAAGCCTGCACCCTTGTTTGCCAAGCACCCCCTTCTCCCAGGAGAAGCACCTCACAGATGGCAGAAAGCCTTGGGTTTGATGCTAACACCCTCGTTTTGTCGGCAGGAGCTGGTTACAGGTGGCCCCAGATCCACTCAGAGCAGTGTGGACGTGTGATTAAGAGCAGCTGTGTGATCTCTCACAGGGTGGTTTGTCAAAGGGCCGGGCCCCTTGGAGCTCGGTCGTATTTATACCGCAGTCAAGCCAGCAGTGTTCTCACTAGGCAAGAAGGGAAATAGCCACAGAGGAAAAGGTCCTGTGCATACCTGTGCAGATAGAGTCAAAGTTGGCTGTATAAACCTCTTCCATGACGCTGCCCTTTTTCTTGGAAGATAGGTCATTGATCTGGTTTCGTGGTTTCACAACTCAGTAGGAAGTTACTGATGACTTTCTAATGGAATTCAATCTCAAAAGCTTTTCCACTATGTCCAGTTCTACCAGCTGCTCTCAGAAAAGCCTTTACCCCCATTTTCCTATTTATTCTTGCTTCCCTTGGGAGTTTCATGGTCACACTACCAATATGGCAGCCAATTGGCAGATGTGCCCTTTCTACACCTTTATTTTGCTCAACCAAGCAGTCCAGTATGAAGTATTTCTTTTTTACTTCCTTGAGCAGCACCAGTGAATGCAGCTAAGGCTGAATGCCAGGGGCTGTCCCAACCCCTGGGGCCAGAGTTTGATCCTGGAATGACAAATACAGCTGGGGGTGAATGTGACTTTTTGTTTGCTTGTTTGTTCGTTTTGTAGACTTTGTCAAAAAGAAATGGGGGGAGTGGGGTGTTAATAGAAAAAATACCATTATAGTAGTTGGAAAAGAATCCCAAAGAAGAAGTCTGGGGGTCGTCTTGGCCAGTCCCAAACACCAGCACTGACAACCTTGTATGAGGCGGCACGAGGAAGCCGCAAGCTGAGTTTTTGGTAATCTGGGTTTGCTCTATTGGCAGAACCTGAAATTAGGCCGTCCTGGTCACGCTCAGCCATCTGGAAAATCTCACTGGAAAATTCACCTTGCTGACAGGCCTCCATAGTACTACTTGCCTCTTTAAAACAGATCAGTGGAAAGAAGCAAGCAGATGGAAACATAACCTCCCACACACCTGCACCACAGCGCGGAACTTGGGACAGAGCTTCCGATGTGCAAATGGACCAACAGGAATGTCCGAACGAAAAGGATAAATCATCCTGATGATTCCCAGGCTTAATACAGAGCGAGGCAACAAAACATGTAACCAAACTCAGGCAGGAAAAAGTCTTGTGGTCCGCAGTAGGGAAAATTAACGAGTGTTATCCTGTGACAGGTGCTTCTTGAGGTCAGGCTGCACAGCCAGAGGGGAACAGTGAAATGGATCCTTAAAAAAAGGTGGAAAGGGAACTTATGCATCACCATCCATATTTCTACGATAAACCGGTCTTCAGAGGTAGCTAAAGAACCAAGAGCGATTGATGGTCAGCCTTTACGCAGCAGAAGAATTCACCATTCAGGCTGCCTGTGCTGCCAGTCATGATCCCACGCTTGGTTGACATCCCCGTTTGTATTTCTCACAAATTTGTATTGCGCTCCGTGGAATGCCAAGGAAAAGTCCTCTTCAGCCATTTTTTCAAGGGGATCCCAGCCTTCGTCCCTGTGGGGTGGCACACAATCCGGCTACGTGTACTGGACAGTACGTACGTGCAGAACTGGCCCACGCTCCGTTTTGTACATGGCACTGGAACTGCGCACGCTCAGCGTCAGATGGGGTGTAACCCCACGAGACACAGGTGAGATGCTGGTGTCAATGCTGAATCGGTCCGATAGAGGCGTGTGGTTGAAAGCCGATCTTGGGGGAAAAGTAGGTTTTCTGTTCAGCAGATTTCTCATTGAGGTATCTTTTCAACCAAAATTTACGGGGCTTTCCCAGCCATTGGTAGTGCCATTGCCTCCAGGTAACCAAGACGTGCATGTCCGTAGTGGAAGTATTTCTTCCGAGCGATCCTGTCCTGTAATTTCACAGGTGCTGTCTTACAGTGATATAGAATCATAGAATCATAGAATCATAGAATCACTAGGTTGGAAAAGACCTTAGAGATCATCCAGTCCAACCGTATCTGTCCACCACTAAACCATCGCTGCCGCCGCTGACTCTGCCGACTGATCGCTGAACTCGATCAGAAGAATTGGAAGATATCACTTCCAATTTTTCCTCTGCACAGAACAGATCCCCAGTGAATCCCTCTAACCACAGACTCCATGTGTGTGCCAGCTGCATTCTTCAAGAGAAAACTCCGGGACATCCTGGAGTAAAGAAGGAGCCTGACCTGCAGAACCCAAGGTAGCATGAACTCCTCAAACTGCAGCTCCCAGCACAGACCTTTTCAGAAATACAGGTTTTTCCAGGTTTGAGTCCTCCCCGAAGCAGCCTAGGCAGAAATGTCAACCCTCTCTTGCACATCCTACTGAAGCATTCTGACCTCAAGGTCATTCTGGCTACACAAACTCCATAATTCTCCTTTACTAAACAAAAATAGCAGTATGTTTTTTTTTTTTCCTCTCCACACTGAGACAGAAACAGGTGTCAAAACTTCAAATTTTTCCCTCAACTGACAGCTCAGTGTTCTCCTGGGAAATACTTACCTGCACAGACAGTGGAGAGGATTTTCCTGTCCAAGTGTACACCTGAGCATTCTGCCTAGAGCAGGCATTTGTAATATGCCTAAAGCAAACATGTGAGAGGAGATGTCTAAAATGTATCTTCAGGGTCTCTGTCTCCCTCCATTGACTAAAGAAGTGCATCCATATACATGTATATTTTTATACTCTCTCCCAAAAGATGGCATCGGGCTGTTCTCATTTCCTGTTAATGGCTGTTGGAAATGTGAGGCACAGACAGAGTGAGGCTTGAGATTTTCAGTGTGCTTGTCTGTAGAAGCACAGCCAGCAGCTGAGCCCAAGCAAAGCAGGGTATGAAGTATGATACTCATAGTTCTCTGACAGGAGTGGACACCCATCCATCAGAAAACGAATTCTCCTCCGAGTGGCTCCTTGAGATTTGGTACTGAGCATCACAAGCAGCTCCAGGTGTTGCCTCCACACCGGCCTCAAGGGAGTCTCCACCAGCTTTGCCATAAACCAAACGTGACCTTCCTGCCTCTGTAAAACCAAACCAGAATATCCACCCACTCCATTGTACCGGGGGTTTACCTCACAAGGGCAAGGTACTAGCGACGTGGAAAGACCTTTGGTGGGAGCAAAGCATTTCAGGGTGTTTGGGACGTCTTCTGGTCATTGCTCTTTGGTTTACATTTCAGGGCCAGAAAGTGAAGGTTCTCACCACAGTTACATTGCGCTAAGTGAAACATTTAGTGCTGGGAAGAAGTGGGCTGCATGAAAGCGACATCCCACACCCAAAGAAGGCGCTTCCTCACTGTTACTCTCAGGAGACACAAGCACACAGAAAGACCACAAGAGAACCCGTATGGTTAAACAACTGGGGTCCAGCCAAGCCCAGCTCGGAATAACCTTTCTTTCTGCATTGCTGTCCCACGCATTTTGCCACTGATGGACCCCTCATATCTCTGCAAAAGCCTCTTTAACAACATGCAGGCATCTCTTCTCAGCTGCAGAGATGTCCTTGGCTCGCCGTGTCACTGGCCTTGTCAGGGCTCTAGAGTCCCTGAGTACTGCTAGCACAGCACCCCTGTCCCTGCCATTTGGAATCTGCAGCAATGGTGTTACACTCTGGGTACCCAGAAGAGCCAGGAGGGCCAGACGCCGTCTGGTAAGGTGAAATTGTCTCTATTACTCTTTGTTTAATCATGCAGCAATCTTTAACATTTGCTAATTCGTTCAGAAAGATAAGTGGAATGTAATAGTAATGCAATATTATTCTAATAGTTTTCATCTGAGAAAGCCATCTAAAAAGAGAAGAATTGAAGTGTAGAGGAGGTAATAAATGAAAAAAAAGACCTGAGATATTACTGCTACATCAAAGCAGAATGCCCTAGCAGTCAGACCCAGTTATAAATGTGTCATTTATCTGAAACACAAAAAAGGTCCGTGATTAAATTGGCTACCATAAAGACTGGATTTCACAGAATATAAATGTACTACTAGGCTACAATATATACGTGTGTATACATTAATTGGCCACCATCTGTTTGGTTAAGTGCACCTTTTCAACTCCCACTTTCCCAGTGTAAAGATGAATACATACATCTGCTTGGAAATTGCATAGGTATCTACAGTCAAGCTTGCAAGAGCCGTGTGTGTCCAGTCGCCTTGACGTGCCAAAAACATTAAGCCTCAGTCTTGACCTTCTTAAGAGAAAGCCCTAGACAAGCACACAATTGTGTCGCTACATCCACAAGCAATCACAAGTTTGGGTGAGGTGAGGATCTTCAGCTCTAAACATCCTGCATCCCACCGACTGTGTGCCACTTCCAGTGTCACACAGTGTCTGGCAGAGTGAATACGTCACATTTGTTAGACAGAGAGCAGATAGAGAACTTGAATCTCTACTTGTTGGGTTTGTTTGTTTAACTGGGTTCAGTCACCTACCCATTATTTGGGTGCTAAGAGTAGAGATGCTCCTAAATGTGTCAAGGTGCAATTCCTGCTTTCATTTATAATGCCCTGTCACGGAGGCAATTCCCCTGCCTTCAGAGCAGCACTGGCATCATATCAAGCATCACAGAGAAGAATTCAGCCCTTGGTCTAAGTCTGTGTCACCAAGAGGTTAGTTTTCGAGGGCAAAGCAGCTCATCTGTGTTCTCATGGGACCCCATCAGTGGAAAAGCTTAGGACAGGTGCATATAAAAGTCAGTACCAGCAGAAAACGGGGTAGGCTCCCCACAGCAGGTTTTCCTAGACACCTTACAGACTACATGAAAAAGGAGTTTTGGAAAAGGGCATTTTGTAAGAAAGACCCACAGTTAATAAATCAAATAGGTCTACTGCAAACCAAGGATGCTTGGACAAATATAATTTTCAATTCTCCCTTCTCATATTGATAGTTTTCAGCAGCACAGCTGAACCTCTGACACTGTTTCTCTTTCAGACCTCCAAAGTAAGTCTGCAAAATCATACATCATTTAGCATTAACTAGTCAGTTTATTTTTGATTCAAGGAATAAAATTTTCCCGTTACAGATGCCAAAAATCTTTCCTGTCTGCAGCTTCATCTGTTCCTCCTAAGCTCCTTCATCATGCACCCTTATCGTGGCTTCCTTTGCTCTGCGCAGTGGTGCTGAGGCTGTCTCGCCAATCTTTGCTGCTCCCCACTGACTGTAAGGATTCTGGTGACGTTGCTTTTACCAGGCTCTGGAGGCTTTTCTACGGGAGGACCATGCAAGCAACAGGGATGCTTTGGTGAGCTGGGAGCTGAAGCGCTCGGCGACTGCAGAGTTTGACACCTTGACGAACACCAGGATGATGAAATGGAGAATGAAGATGCTGGGAGAGAAGAGGTACACTTTAGTGAGAGAAAATACTGGACCACCATGAGCTTGGATACAACAGTTCAAACTCAACACACCCCCTGAAATTTATCATGGAACAAATGCCTCCTTGACTGTGGTAACAGAACAACAGTCTTGTGTAAAGAGGCTTTTCACTGCTTTCCTTTTTGTTTCCATCCACACACGTTCAAACTAGTCTGATTTTTAACTATTCGCGGTTTCTAAGCTTGTAGCTGTTGTTATTCACATGCCAACCGTTGTTCTTACTCTTCCTCAGGAATCATCTGCTGGGGACAAGGTCTGGCCTAGGTGGAACTTTGTCTGGTGGAACTTTGACCCGGTATGACCACGCTTATCTCCTATGGTTTGCTATTAACAATTCTGTGTCACTGAAAATTCAGTTTTTACAATCGTGTCAGATGAGACCACAAACTACTAGGTGCCCCCCGGCACAAAACGATGACAATCCTAATGAAAGAAAGGCAAAACACCAGAGACTGGAAGAAAAATGAAAGAGAATAAAGTAGGAAGAAACAAAGTAAACAAAATGGTATACTCTATTTTGCTTCCTATATTACTTTAGGGGGGATTTAGGGGTTTTAAATGATCGTATAAGAAACACTTGCAGAGTGGAAAACAAAACCGTGGGAGGCGTCTGAAGACTAAAGACATGATATGCAGGGTGGGGAGGGAACTGCACAGACTGAGCACATGGAGAGTACGAGATCTGAGTGCAATTAGTTTTAGGAAGGCCGATCATCCATAACGACGGCTGAAACCTCTGAAGCTGAGGGTTTAAAAATCAAAAGCACGCCTTTGAAATTCATCTTACATACGCACAACACCAGCATTCAGTTGTACAAAATTCTGATTCTGCTTGGGCACCTTAAGAGACTGGAATCTGGAGTTCACCTGTGTGAAGGTCAGGAAATTTCTTGACTGTATCCTATAAGCTGCCGGGATCTGTCTGCAGTACAAAAACGTTGCTGGACTAAAATACTGAAAGGTGCTGCAGCCACACTGCTGCCTTGAATACAAGGAAAGATGCACTGTTAAATGAGCGTTCCCTGTCACACACAAGTCCCAAAGTGTTTATTTTCTTTACATGGTGCATGTGCTCTTTATGTACATTCCCAAGATGCTGAAAGAAACCATTCTGGTCTTGCTCCCAAAAATCTGGAAACAATTACCCTTCCTCTCCCCATCAGACACCCTCCTCCACCAATGGAACTGCGCTTGCTTCCCTTGCACGTCTCCATGTTTCACTCCTTATAGGGAAACTTTCCTCTTCCAGTGAGCGGACAGCCCTGACAGAGGAGAGAGTCCTTTTGGGCAAGCTGTAACATGCTATAAACAGCAAAACAAAAGCCAAATGTGGAGGCTGTTGGGAAGCCCTTGACAACACACAGCTGCAGAAAGTGACAGATGCCGGCGTTGGTGAATTGACATCAACCGCTTATTAAACAAGCCATGACAAACAGATGGGAACACTGCTGTATTATGATAGCCTTCTCCAAACGCTGAATGGACTAGCTGGAAAATGAGACTGGAAAACAAGTGGGTGCTAAAAATGTGAAATCCTACTGTGGGGAACTCAACCAATCTACTAGACTGCCAGGTGCCACAGCTGTTACACTCTTGAACCCAATTTGGGGGAACTAGATTTGCCACAGAAAAGGGTAAATAATGATAATTTTCAGAGGTCTCCCACCTACCCCACACTAGCAGTTGCAGTAATTATCAGTGTAATTGCTTCAAGTCACATCTCATCATGAATTAAAAAGGAGATTGGGGCTCTATTAGCTATGATTTGCTAATGCATCAGTCAATGCAGTCTATTACTGTGTATCACACCTGTACTTCACTCACTCTGAATTTTCTGATTTAGTTTTTTACTAGATCACTATTTTGGCAAATCACCAAGGAAATCATTAGGCATTACAGAACAGAGAGAAGACTAGAAAGACAAGGAGAAGAATTTTTCTATAGGAGCAAATACACATTTTTTAAAGTATCTATAAAGAACAATGATTGCAGTAACCAAAGAGTTAAGTATTTGTGATCTTGTTCAGTCAAATAGCTTTATTTCAGCTTCCTAAACAAAGCATCATTGGTCCACTAAAGATGAGCAGGAATTTGCCAGAACTTCATTCCCTCCCTTATAAAGATACCCAACTAACACAATAGGAGCAGTAGGCACACACATTAAAAAAGTAATGTGTTAAATATAATAGCTCTGGAATAAATAAGACAAAATTACACCTCAACACAGTAATGAAGCTAATGTACGGTAGATAACTAACACGATTACTTAATCTTTATTCACTCCTGTTATCGTTGTTTCCCTGAGTGGGAACAACAGGAATGAGTTGTTGATTCCTCCTAATAATCAGGAATATTTTATCTGAGCACAAACCAAATCACAAACACTCCAAATTCCACTAATCCATACAGGACCCACATCTCTCTGAAAATATAAGGCTTCATGGAAATAGGCGGCTTCATCAGCCACCTATATAAGACCCATGTAGCTGAACCCGCATTGTCTTGGAGACCACAGAAATCCATCTCCATACTGGGCAATGATCATTCAAGTTCGGGATAAACTTACTTCCTCATAGAACAGAGAAATGTACATGTGAAGTCAGCACAACCGTAGGAAGAAGTATTGATTAACACATGGAGTAGTTACAAAACTCAGCCCAGATTATCAAAAAACTATATATGTATCTGGAGAGAGCATAAAAAGTGACAAGGTGAACCTTTGGAGCAGAAATGTAGAAATCGTGGATGGTGTTAAATGCTTCTAACACATTACAATCCTACACCACAGGGAAAACTATTGTGTATAAACACAAAGAAAAAGCCTTTACTTCAGGCAAAGAGATCAGGACTATTGAGCATTTTTGAAAGTTAAAGGATATCCAAATTATTCAGGTATTCGATATTGCAAGGAAAAGAATATGTGGGAGGATTACACATCTTTTAGATAAACCAGTTCCTAGTTTAACAGCCTGCTTTTAGAAATCTGGAAAAAGTAAGTATAACCTAGTTACTGTAAAAGATATTCAGCTGCCAAAGTTACTAGCTTTAACTGTTAATGGTATTTGGAGGTATTCAAAACATTTCTCTGAGATGAGGGCTCTATTTTCAAAAAATGAACCTTTTTATAAACAATCAAGAAATAATGAAATATTGAAAACAGCTACTAGAAAAATCAGGTAAGGGATGACTGATGAACGTTGGTGTGTTCAGCATATGAGGGGCAACAATTGGGAATTCAGGGATATGTAGGTGTCTGAAGATGATAACAGGGTGTTTCATCTAATAAGTAGTTTTGCAATTTAGGCTCCTGACTTGAATATCCAGGCTTGGCATTTTGAAAACCCCATGAAGGGAAAATGCATTGCTAGATACCCAATATTTTTAACACCTGGTCCACAGAGACTTAACTGAAGAATTCATTAGAACAGTAGAGATTTCCAACACCTCACCCATGTTATTCAACACTTACTCATACCAAGATAATTAAATATGACTACTTCAGGGAGACGTTATAGCCCCTTCCAGTACCTGAAGGGGCCTACAAGGAAGCTGGGGGGACTTTTTACCAGGGCCTGTAGTGACAGGACAAGGGGGAACGGGTTTAAACTGAAAGTGGGGAGATTTAGATTAGATAGCAGGAAGAAATTCTTCATGGAGAGGGTGGTGAGGCACTGGAACAGGTTGCCCAGAGAAGCTGTGGATGCCCCATCCCTGGAAGTGTTCAAGGCCAGGCTGGATGAGGCTTTGAGCAACCTGGTCTAGCGGAGGGTGTCCCTGCCCATGGCAGGGGGGTTGGAACTAGATGGTCTTTAAGGTCCCTTCCAACCCAAACCATTCTATGATTCTATGATTCTGAGGGTGTTACACCTGTATAGGTGGATCTCACACATCTGGTGCTCAGCACCTACTGAACTACCAAGCACTAAGTGTAATCTAATAGTTCATACTAGACCTGAGCCTTGAAAAACAATGTCAGACAAATTGGTTTTCTTTATTCTCTTCCCTCTTTAAAATTAAATTCAGTATTCACTCAGTTTAAATAGATGTGTATGTCAGGGGTCAAGTAACACATTTGATACAATTTACAAAACTATATACACAAAATCCTATGAAATCACTAGCATAGTTTGAAAATGGGACAAATATCTACACCCAAATACGACAAATACATAGTCACGTACATAGATTGGATAAAAAGGTATCTGACGAAACCCTGTGAGGATGATCATGACCTTCTATGACAAGGTGACCC
>NW_010229068.1:0-35209 GCF_000690775.1 Eurypyga helias
CCCCCAAAGCGCTGCACCACAGCGCCCAGCAGCACCCCCAAAGACGCTGCACCTACAGGGACCGAGGTATAGCCCCGTGGGGTTAGGGATCCCGGCCAGGCCAGGCGGTCCCACAGGCTGTCACACACACACACACACACCCAGCCCCAAAGGAGTCAGGACGGAAGACCGCACACCCCGGAGAGCTGCTGGGAGCCAGCCACAGAGGGGGCATCCCTGACGGAAGGCTGCAATACAGCTCTGCACGATGCTTGCCGGGGGAACAAAAATAGAGTTCCTTCTCACAACAGGGAAAGTAACTCGGATACACGTCATTCATGTGACAAGACTCTAAATAATGACAACTTTGTTTCTGGGTAGCAATAGTCTGACTGCTAAGCTCTACTTTCCAGTCCTTTCTTCCGAAACTAGTTTCACTTACCCTTGTATTTCCTGCTGTAACACATCTTCTGCGCTCTGTGTAAACACCGCCTTGTCCCATGCTGCACTGCACCTTTAGTCCAGACAGAGGATAATCGAGCACATCCCTTAACGGTCCAGGCGGCCTTCTTCCTTGCAGGACTGAAATAAAACAAGCGTAGCAAGTGTCTCACTTTCAGTTCTCCTTTTGGTCCCATTACCTAGGGTTGGAGTGCTTACAAGGCTTGTCAGAAGGCTTTCTGGGCATAGTTTATAGGAAACCACCTTCAAACTGGGTACGGCTTTTTATCCTCAGCTGAGGGGTATGGTCACCTATGGCGTCTCTTTTCAGCAGACCAGGAAGGAAAGCAAAACTCTGGCACCATTTTCCAAGCAGTCTTCTGAGAAGAGAAGCAGAAGAGCTCTGTGGGGTGTTTCTCAGAAACTTCCCACCCCTCCAGGGAAGCTGGAGCTACTCACAGGATTTCTAGGTTGCAAACGACTTGTTTCATTTGCCCTGTCTATGCACCACTTCTCAGAACCTGTTTCCATTTATGTCTCATTTCTCTGTGCTTTGGTCTTAAACCAGTCTGCCTTGAGCCTTCAAAACCCTCAGCACTTTGCTCTGGGTAAGTCAGTCTGAGCATGGTTTGGGCTTTTCCTTAGTTTTTATCATCATTTATTTTCTGCTCCCGAGGGCATGTCTACATGCTCCAGTCTCACCAAAAGACCATTCTGACTGTGAACTCTTGAGAAGAAGGGTGTGCAGGTTCATTTTCAGCACACTTACCCAATGGATGGCTTTCTGTCAGACACTGCCAACAAAGTTTATTGGAGCAGGGTACTTTTTTTTTTTTTTAATCCCACAAGAGATTAAAATAAGCAACATGTTTTGCTTTAAGATTTCTGGGGCCAGATCTTCAAGCAGTGTAAATTAGCATAAATTTTCTGCTTCTCTAACCCCTGCAATCTGAGTGAAAGTCAAAATTGGACATAATTTTATTTAAGGTTTGGTTACTTTTCAAGGCTAAAACTGAAACTACTCCTGAGGGTGGGCATGGTCCTTTCTGTTTTGTATTTGGGCTGCTTCCACCTCTTCTGCAGGGATTTCTTCCTATCTTTGATTCATTTTCTCTGCTGCAGTTTATTGTCCCTATTCTTTCACCTCCCCTCTCATTCACATCTCTCTCCTTACTCTCTATTGTCCAACCGTCTCAGCTCTCTTTTCTCTCTTCCCCCTCCTGCCTTCCCTCTTCCTTGGTAGTTCCTTTTCCTTCCCCCTTATCTCAGCAATTGCTGCCAACAGCTATATTTGGAATAGAGTGGGAACAAGCTATTCTTGTGACTTTACTTTGAAATATTTGAGAGGAGCAGATGATTTTCTTTGAACAAACAGAGGATACATCGAGGAGAAGGCAGGCTAGTAAAGTCAAAATGACATTGTTGGGGAATACCTGCCCGGCAGGTTCGCCTTTCCCAACTCTCATGATAACCTAACCAGCTAATAGTTCTTGCTTGCTCTTTTAGCTTTAAATCCTCCTTTTCAGCACAATTCCTCTCTCCAGGTTAGTAACTCGAGGTCCTAACTAGGCCTAGCTCATCACCACAACGTCTGGCCATGCACACATCAAGGGGAATGACTGCCACCTAAAGTCTCAGATGCCAGAATTAGCTGAAACAGGATATATACTTGTTTAATACTTGAACTCGATGCCATTGTATCTTCTGGTGTAGCCACAGGATAGTGTTGTGTTACAGAGTTCCACTTGTACTGGCTAGCACATAAACATGCTGGGAGGAACAATTTCCTCTCGAGCAACATGATTTCTCCACGTCCTCTCACATTAACTCCTTCTCATCACCACCTGTTCCTCCTCACCCCTGCTATTTCAACTGCTGTAAGCAGCACATGAACAAAGCCAGCAAGAGCCAGTGCCACATGAACAGGACAGCGCAGTCCGTGTGTCTCCCTACCCCCAACATTTTTGTGTTTATATAATTAACTCCCACTTTGGCAAACCCAACAAGAAGTGAGGCCAAATGAGAAATTCAGAGTCAGGGCTTAGCGTCTTGTGCCTGTGCCAGAAGGCGACCCGAGTCTATGAGTCTGCTCCCAGGTGAAGCCTGTTCTGTTAAGACCGTACTGCAGTACACGTGTTTGTGTGTGAAATTGCTTCACACGGGGCAAGAGAGATGAAATTACAAGCAGAAAGATGCAGGGACGAGATCTTTCAAGTTAAACATTCCAAGGAGGGATGGCTGCTAAACATTAGGCAGGAAGCAAAAAGGAAATGATTCTTCCATCCATTGATGACTTCCTGGGATTGTATAAACCAGCTAACACAAACAGCTCTGCTGACACAGGGCTTCCACAGTTGTCTCTGCAATAATTATTAATGCGTCTGCTTTGCCAACAGAATACATGTCAATACCAGTGTCCTAGAAGAGCAAGGCTGACAGAGCTCTAGTGTTTTTCTGCCAGACTACAGTCTTCAAGCAAGCAGGCTCCTGTCCATGTCCACACTACTACTACTACTACTGCCACCTCCTATCTTCAATGTGCCATATCAAACAGAGACTAAGCAAAGTGAAAAAGGAATGATACAGGCCAAGAAGTGACATCCACTTTCAGCACTGCCACTGATCTGCACCACTGTCAAGCGTCTCCTTGGGCTTCTGTCTCTTAAATCTGAGCACAAGGGTATTTGATGTGTGCTGCAGACATAACAATATAATAACATTTCACACTGAATTACGTGCAAGGGCTGAACCTATTTCATCAGTATTACATGACTTCTTGTAATTTTGCGCTGCCATAGGAGGCAAATATATTTTACTTACGTGTTCTCAACTTCAAGTCAACAGGCAAATGAACTTTGACATATTTGGAGAACACTGCTAAATCCATGATGGACTCACAGAGGATTTAGCCCTCCCCTGTAACCTCCCATCCCCTGTCTCATCCTCACCACGCTGGCAACTTACAGCTTTCCTCCTAGCCTCCTCAGCTCCACATGCTTAGTACAACTGCAAAGAGCATCTGAAAAATAATCTTTAGGTTTAGGGCTTCCAGGGCACTACACGGGGTGCAGACCTGGGCGAGCCTGCTGATGAGGGAGCTAGCCCACAGCTGTATGGCCACAAACAAGTCGGCACTTGCTGGCCCAGGGAACAGAAACTGCTGGTGGTGAGGCACTGGGACAGGTTGCCCAGAGAAGCTGTGGATGCCCCATCCCTGGAAGTGTCCAAGGCCAGGCTGGACGAGGCTTGGAGCAACCTGGTCTACTGGAAGGTGTCCCTGCCCATGGCAGGGGGGTTGGAACTAGATGATCTTTAAGGTCCCTTCCAACCCAAACCATTCTATGATTCTATGATTCCCAGGTTCTCAGAAGGGCCAACGGGCTTTTGCTTTTCAATAGTGAGCAGATGCAGACATGCCTAAGGCTTGGCTACATCTAAGCTGCTACCAAACCCCACTGAGATTTGCAAAGTGCTCTATCCCCAACCTCCCTGGTCTGGACCAGGTGAGAAATGAGTGTTTTCTGAGCCTTTCTACCACCACTCGGAATGGGGGGAATTTTTATACCCAGAGTTAGAGTCCTTGCCCATGGATTGTGATGTGCTGGACTCAGGCATCTCTTCTGCCTGAGTGCAGCTGAGCCCATTTCTTCCACCTTGTAGGATGGCACCCAAAGCCATGTTTCAGAGTCACTCTAGGACCTGCCTGCATCTTTCTGACACAGACCTTGAGCTTTATGAGAAGTGAGCCAGCAGGACTGGCTCTGCAGCGGAGGTCAGGGTACCTGCCTGGAGAAGAGCTGAGATCCAGTAGGAAGACGCAGCTGGTGTCCCAGTTTCCACACTCTAGGTTTGAGCAGGCTGCGAGGAGCTGACAGGCTGCGCATCTGCAGGAGGGTTAATGAGAAAACCAAGTGCTGCGTTACACGTATCAATTTGCCGTTACGACCACAACCTACAAATACTTTCCAGGCATCCAAGGAGGGACAATCACTGTTCTCATAACCCACAAGGGAGATGTGAAGAGAAGGTGTGAAGAAAGAGCAGCACCAAACAGATGATATTTCTCACTTCTATCACTAAGAAGTATCAAAGGACAGGAAGTATTCACCCTGTGATGTACAAGGGACCTTCCTTAAAGCTAGGCCAAATAATCACCATATCATAAACCCCGTCCTGTGATTCAGGACAGCGCTTGTGCTGGAGCACACTAAAAACACCATGTGCGGCGAGGCCGACCGGGGCTGCCATGGGCTTTGCAGGCTTTCTGATAAGCACACTTATTGTAACATGATTTAAAGTTGACAACGTGTCTAAAAACACACGCAATGTCAAAGGAAGGAATGAAATGTTGCTTCCCTCTCTCCCCCCCAACCTCATTATGGGCTAAGGAAAAATAATGTATGGAGAATAATACTTCACTATCTAAAGAGTTTTTCTGGTTTCTAAATCTAGTGAAGAGTCATTGTATATTTTGACAGAAAAATGAATCAAAATAATAAAGTGAATACAAAATTATATTGCTGTCAATAATTTAATTTACACAAAATAGCACTGTGACATGGTAATTGTTATATATGATGCAGCATTCAGTATAATATTTGGAGAATGCATTATAGAAAGTCAACATTTAACTACTAAAATCAACTTACATAATCAAAGCTGTCAGGGAATCTTTACAGTTTTATATTAATTTGAATGTAATTTACTATAGAGGTGTCATTCTTAGAGGTGCTTACAATAGTTAATGATCTCTGCATTTCCATTATAAAATCCTATTTTCAAAGGTTTATAACTTGGGTCTTGAGAAGTCTCAGCCCTCTGGCACATTTTCCTCACAAAAACTATGTTAGACATTTTAAACTTTTCCCTCAGAGCAGAAAGTGTGGTTACTTTCAAAATTCATTTTGAGGATTTGCTAATTTGCTGCTTGGTACCCAGAGATCTCAGGAAAAGAGAGGTTCTTCATGGTAGAAGACATTACAGTTACCACTCTTTTCTTCCACTTCCCTAAGTGTTTTACCCCTCAGACCATTTTCCTTGCTGAAGTGTCTAAGCATCTTCCAATATTGCATCCAAAACTTCCTGCATCATTCCTTCTCCCCTTCCTATGTTGCTGACATAAAGCTTTCTTCCAGGTCCTTCTCCTCATCTCAGACTGTGACTCCTGGCTCTGTTCCATGTCTTCTCACAGATGTCCACACTTACCTTGGCAATTGCAACTTCCACCACATCCACTGGTTAATGGGCTCTCCCGGCTGCACGTTTCCTCAGCCTCACCCCTATTTTCAAGCTGCAGCCCTAATTCACTTTTCCAACTCATTTAAAGTCCAACAGTTAGTTTTGTTCTAGCAAGTATATTTCTTTCCCTGATCTTACAAGCTTGATTTGTATCAGACATTACTCAGGCCACCTAGGCCTGTTTTCTTGGGTGTTTGGTGATTTTCGGTTTACTGGCCACAGGAACTACACAGCCCTGAGGCACTGTTTCTCTCTTCCCCAGGCTTTCTGCCCAGGAGGTAGGACACTGCAAACCAATTGCCGACAAACACACTCTTACAGATCATTTCCAAAACCATAATTTGAAAAGCAAGTTGTCCATACAGAGCTATTGTTCATAATAAAAGAAAGGTCAATAATTACCTTGCCTGCTTTGGTAGACCTGCGCCAGTTCATGGGTCTAGTTTTCCCAAATCCTGCTCAGATTCACTTTTTTCCATCCTTGCCAGTCAGGTGTCGTTGTGGAACCTCTATCTCCCAGCTTTCTGTAACGTCAGTGTTAGTAGACCAGACAGGTTTGAGCCAACATGCACACTGTATCCAAAATCTAAATCATCACCTACCATGTAAACATCTAGATTTACGTGGAAGTAGCTTTGTCATTTGCCCAGGATCTCTTTGCTTTCCATTCAAGGAGACGAGCTTTTTGAAGTATTTGTGATGTTCTTTTCTTGCCATTCTGTCTTTATATGGCCGCTTTTGTCCAGTGCCAACATTTAGCCAAAACACTTCCTCTTCTTTTTCCATCATTGCCATCTTCTTTGTTTGAAAAAATGAAAGTATTACTTTGTAATAATTCAAGGACGTCACAAAAAAAGACAGGAATCTCCTTTCCCTTATGCATACTGAGAACAGATCTGGAGTTTCGGACAAAAAACTCAGTTGCTTACATATCACGTTACGGAAGCTGGAAAGAAAAGCTGTTTCACAGGCATGATATTTTGATGATGGACTTGGTTCAAGAAAAATGCGGTCATATTTAGATTGGATAGAACTGGTGACTGACTCAGCGAGATGGCTTAACTCTGTAACTAGGGCAGATAACAGTGAGAAAGACAACACTGGGAGTATTCTGTTTGATCCTTCAGATTCCTAACTCAGTGGTACAAAGGAACTCTAGAAATCTTTTTTTTTTCCCCAGTGGATATTCAGCTGGACACAAGCAGGATGAGCGTCTGGATAAATTACATTCTATAAAAGCATTTGACACATTTCAGATCTTTATTCTGATTTTGGAAAAAAAAATACTAAAAGGCTGTCTGTAGCAAGGACTACCGGCTGAAAGTTTCTGCATGTTATTTCATCGTTCTGTGCGCTGAGAAAACAGAACTAGAAGATGAAACTTCAAAATTGTCAGAGAAATCAGGGACTGTATGGGTCTCTTCTCCCGCAGAATGAATGGGACCTGATGGGCACAGGACCTTAGAGGATGTTCTTCCAGACTGGATGACGATTCTTGCATTTTCCCTGTCCCTCACAGAAAAGTCTACCAGACTGGTTTATCCCCATTCAATATTTTTACTCCTTGAATCTCAATGAAGAGGTTTTCCTCTGATGTAGGTAGTGCTGCCCCCTCTCCCGAGGATGACGCCTACTTCATTCAAGTATTCCTAGTGCAGCAGGGATGTTAGTGGCTACTGGCTTGCAGCCAACATCCCACACATTTCCTCCACAGCAAAAATGCCTTAATTCTGACCCACTGCCTTTCAAGTAGATAGTGGGGAAAAAAAAAAAAATCATTCACAAAGAGCTTTGCTTTTATCTGTATTTCTCCTTCAGAGAGATCTGAAAAAAACACCAGACATTGTCCTTTTCTTTTTCAAGATCCACAGTCAGCAAGGGTGAGGTTTGGTGCCACTGTTAGAGCTTGAGTCCAAAAAGAAGCTGAAGGCATTCAGTGGTGCTTATGGTTTTGGGTAAAGGGAGTTTGTAAGCAGGACAACTACGGAGGGGGTGGATCCCATTGCTTGCCATTGTGCCAGTGGACACATCCAGCGTCTCTCCTACTCAGCAGTTCTTCTGCACACTATTCCTTCTGAATCAGTTCAATCATCACCTCCTGTAGGAGCTTGTGTTTCTCAGGTAGGGTGCTGAAGAAAAGATCAGAAGGGACAGTAACTTTTGGCTCCCAGCTGAAGTTTTCCATCCTCAGCACAGATAGGAAGAACACTGCTGATGTTACCTGGTAACTGCAGGACGGTATGTTCCAAGCCCAGCGTCCCAATGGGCATGAACAACACATACACGGTTACAAACTGGGCACATTACAGGCCTGGCACGGCCACCATCACTCAGTTTGAGTTGTGACAAATTATGCAACACATATGTATTCTCACACCTGCAAAAGCCAAACACGTACATGGTTTTAAGACCAGTGCATGGAAAAAAGGGCGTAGTGGAACAAAGCTGTCCATTTCATAACTCTGTTGCACATAACCCTAAGGGAAAACAGCACAGACAAATAAATAGGTCTTACATTTATTAATCTAGCCAAGCAGAGGTGAGGAGAGGTACAGTGATGTTCACAGGGGGAAGGTAGAGCCCAGGTTTAACACCTGATACACTAGGAGGGCTAGAATCAGAAGTCAGGAGAAGAAAAGGATTGTGAAACCATTTAGTTGGCTTCCAATTGTGCTGTCAGGATGAAAGAAAGACAAACTACCCTCCAAGTTAACAAGTTACGTAGTCAGAAATATTTGAGGGAAGAGGATAAGAAGTAAATGCAAATCAAAAAGGTATAGGGAAAGAGCCAAAGACTACAACAATCTGGGAAAAATCACCAACAATTGTAAAGTAGATGGCAAAATCTTGTCATACAAGCAGAAAGATAACCTAGTTCATTCAGTAGAACAAGAAAGTCTGGATGACTGGAAATGAGAAAGATAATGACCATGGAAAGAAAGGAATTAACTAAAGAAACCATTACACTGACCTTGCACAAGCAGAGTTTCAAAGATGGCACACATGCTAATCTGAGGAGCGAGATGGCTAAGAAGTTTGGACACAGTTAAAAAATTTCACTCCTTGATACCAGGGATAAAGGTAGAATTTGAATGGAGATTAGATGTATTTGGTACTGTTCTAGCTGGTTGTGATACTGGAAAAAATACTTGGAAACTGATGTTGCAATATACTGGATTTAAGGCAAATTGCAAAAACGTACAGATGAACTCTAGGGACAAAACTAAAATAGTAAGAAGAATATAGGTTAAATTATAAGCTGCAGAAAACTGACAGCAGGAAAAAAAATTCAGAAAAAAGAAAGGATAGGTAAATTGGACAAAACAGAGGAAAAGGCTGGCACCCATCATCGCCATGACACTTGCATTACATCTCACTTCCAAGTGCAGAGTCCAATTTGGGAGAAGACCAGAAGCAGAATATTCTCCTTATAGGGAAAAAGGCTTCTTTCTTTTGCAAGTTCCTGTGTCAGTAGTCATTTTATGGGGCTGCCAATCATGGCAAATCAACTGAAAAGCCAGATCATTTTCTAAAGCATCTACCTTCCTAAAGAAAGATTTTAAAGTTGACTGTGTACAATCCAGCTGCTGCTTTTAATCTTTCCCTGACAACAGTAGTTGTTTTATTACTTTGACAGTCATTTTTAGCCCATGAATAGTACCACAGTCCTTGTAAGATAGGCAAATTCTTTTGATCTACAATTTCATAAGGTTTAGCAATGGACAAAGGATTTTTCCAGTATACTTGATCACACACTTGCTGAAGTTTAGGCTTAGAGCCAATAAAAAGGCACTGAGCTACCCATTTGGAGAAACACAAAAATCCTTTTTGATGAATAATGAGTGCCAGAAAAAAAAAAAATTATAAAACCCCTACCTATCAATAGAAAATTATGAACAAGATTACGCCTGAAATAACTTTGGTACATTGTCAAAATCCCTTTTAACTTTCACACCGTTTTCATATAGTATGATCTAGAGGATAGGAAATATGGATGCAAGATAAGCATTGTATATAAGCACACCAAAAAGGGAAGACATTTCAAGCTGTCTGTAATAACTAAGAGAAACTGGGAGAAGACTCAGGCAGACACAGAGTATTTTTCCAGCATAATGGCTTGTTCCATTTGCTCTACAAATAAGAACTGTACGTTTTGTGCAACCTGAAATACTGTGTAAAGTGTAAAATAAATTTCCAAACAAGAATGAAAAGACATTTGTCAACCATTTTGAGCAAAGAAGTAACTGAAAATTACCAAATCTGTAATTTTTATTAGTACAGGCTGCAGTATTTTGAGCACTTACACATATGTTTAACTTCACACATGTGCATCCCATCTTCTCATCCTGTTCACACTGGAACCCATTCTATTTTTCCTTATGTATAAGGAATTAAAACAGAAAACCTTTGAGATATGAAAATGTAAGGACAGTGTTTCTAGGGCAGGTACCACTTTAGCACCTAGTCAGCTGAGTACATATCTACCTATGGGGAATATTTAGATCAGTAGCTGAATTGAAGTCTAACTTACTTGAGTTCTTACTAAAATAAAAGTGGTGCTGTTTCCTTTGAAAACTCTAAGTCCATTGGAATTGCCAATTTCCATAAAGATATTCCTTTCTAAAAATCTACACCAAGCTTAAATTTAAACAGAGTAAAAAGAAACAATTCTTTTTTTAGCTGGGTGCAGTTAGAAATCAGCCATCTCAATACTAAAATGAGGTTGGTTAGATGGAAGTTAAAAGGTGACGAAAGGAAGAACAGGAGTTCTTCCCCCACCTCTTGCACTGTTCAATTGTTCACATATCTGTAGTATTTCTTTAAAAGGTCTAATTCAGAAGAAAAAATCCATTGGATTTCATACCTTTTGCCAGACAGCTTTTATTTATAATATCTTGAAATTTCCACAAAATTCCTCAAAATCACATTTTCTGGCAAAATATCAGCCCAGCTCCTACAGTCTAACATTCACAACACAAATATTTTGCCTCAGTATTTTCAGATAAACCACTGTCTGTCGGTTTCATTACATTCTCTTGACAAAAAATATCGAGATGTGTGATTATTAAAAAAAAAACTGAAGTCCTCCACAACCACTCAAAACTGACCCCAGTATCGCTAATCTCAAGAAATCAGCTCTCAGTGCAAGCAGAGGTCTCTGTTTCCCCAGTTTTCCAAATCCCTAAAGGAAAGACTTTTTAAAGGCTCATCCTTGCCCTAAACACTTAAAGTTATATTTTCAGCCCCACTGGTTTGTGATAATGCACATCTCCGAGATCTGCATAAGCAAGATTTTTCTTTCCATTCTTTCCTCCAGTTTAGGAAGACTCAGAGGGAAGAATTTGGCCTCTGTTGTTCATTAATGATGTTCAGAACTTCCTGCAGAACATCAACCTCTTGCATCAGACCATGCCTGGACTTTAGGACCTGCCCAGCATTTGCCCACTCTGCCCCGTTAACTGAGTTATCCCCTGCCCTTACTGACTCTTGGACTTTCCCTTTCAGACCTCTGCCCACCAAAGAGGGAAAGATGGACTTACTGCAGGAAACACAGCCCTGTGTTTCTGCATCCCTCCTGCCACATCTTCCAACATGCTTAAGACAATACACTGTGCAATGAAAATGAATGAAAATTTGAAAGCACAAGCAGAGTCGTGCTCTGATAATCTATGCAAACTGTGGTTCATGTACGTGTCCTCCGAGCACTGTAAATAAGTAGAAAGAGGCCTGGCTCCAAAGCCTACTGAAGCCGTGATTCCCACAAAGTAAGATGCAGCCGATGACTGCTCCCAGCACAGCAACGCCTGGGGAGTTCCTGTTGACCCAGACTGCCACCAGCTGCCACCGTGCAGCTGCCAAGCAGGTCCCCGCATGTACAAGGCAGCAGGACCACAAGGCCTGCAGGAACTTTGTGGGGATGGGACTGGCTAAGCGTCAGGATGCAGGGACCACCACACCAGGCCCATTCTGCTGACTGGAGTCATGTTTATTTAACTGTTGATTTACGTCTGCAAAAGCATCAGCTTCTCAACAAATTATTCATCAAAAGGCTAGGTCCATGCTTTCTGATTTCCAACGCTGACTTTCAGGATATTTCATCTAATAAATCTGAAGTAGGTATGAATAAACAAACATGGCATTACACTAAGCTCATTAATTATGCACCAAGCGACAGAGTGTTAGAAGTACGCAATACTGGGAGCTCATGGAAGATGAGTCTGCAAAAGGGAACGATTATTATCTACATGATCAGAAACCTCATTTCACTTTTAGCCAAAACATCCAAAACAGGTGCAGCTAAAATGGATTAATAATTTCCAAGTCCTGATTTAGCATATGATATCTCCATATGATATTTCAGTGTTCTACACACTGTACATAAGAACAATCAGACTAAAGTCTTCCTAGTGCAGTATTCAATCTCTGTTTCTTTGTAAAATACCGCTATTTCTCCATCAGTCTGTGTGGGACCAGAGAAACAATACAGAGCTTTTCACCTTGGAAGAAGAAGAAGGAGAGAAAAGAAAAAGAAAGTTCCCTTCTCAACAAGGAATGAAAGGCTCAGTCTCTTGGTATCAACACACTGACTCAGACCATCTCTTGTAGAGGGAGACAAATACTGCCTTCTGAATTACAGTCCAAGTTGAAGCTCTTCTGCATAGCGGAGCAAATCATAAACGTAAGGCCCTCATTAGCAGATAAAGCTTTCCCAGGAACAGAATAATGAGTGGGAAATCATTTGATTCCTAGACACCCAATGTTTCAGACATTGTCCCCAGGACAAAAGGAAGGCAGAGGCCAAGAGAACTGGCATCAAGCTGTGCTTGTAAGGGCCTCCCTGCAAAACCTCTTTCAGGCACTTGCAGGATAGTATCTGCTTTCATTCATGCTCAGCATCCTTAACTCCTCACCTTCCTCCTTGATGTGACAGCAACTTCTGCAATCACATTGCCCCACCTCCTTCTGGAGATGCTTGTTTTCTCCCGGCTTCATTTACCTTGTCTGAAGTATCGGCCAGTATTTAGTACTGTTGTATCTGTTGCAAAACGCAGGTCAATGTTCTCTCAGTTTCGTGGTAATCTAAGCAAGAAAGTATGCTCATGTCAAAAAGAAGTTTAAACAACCGAAGGAGTCGTCCCATATCCAATAACAGCCTCGCACCTCATTTCTCCGTCATTCTCCTAGCAATCAGTCCTGGCCAGGGTGTTGCAGCATCATTCCAACCGTTGGCATGAGCACCGTCAGTTCCCCTTCTTCCCAGTTCCCATCTTCTCCCTCAAATCAGGAACTGCTTTGTATTACTGGAGACAACAAAACATCCTCTGCTGGGAACAGCTGCAGTATATATATAAGGAAAAGGATGAAAAATCAAAAATAACTTGGTAGCATTGTATAGGTTATATATATATATGTAATTTGTATGCATCTACCTGTTATCCACAATTTCTCCCATGTAGGTAAGAAAGCATCTGGTTTGCAGTTTGGGGTAGCTGGTTTCTCATACAAACATACGAGGCTGCCTTACAGCTACAAACGTTTCTTTCAAACACATAGCAGTGTAGCAGCATGAAATTATCTGTGCAAACCTTT
This sequence comes from Eurypyga helias, assembly GCF_000690775.1. Lineage (NCBI taxonomy): Eukaryota > Metazoa > Chordata > Aves > Eurypygiformes > Eurypygidae > Eurypyga > Eurypyga helias. The sequence continues at coordinate 13,249 of NW_010229068.1, forward strand.
TATGCAGGGGTGGTGGTGGTGAAGCCTTGTGCTTTTGAAAAGCCAGTGGATTAAAGTATTATCACCTCTGCTAAAACTCACTCATCAATTTTCTATGAACAGTTCTATACACAGAGAAAACGCCTGTATCCCTCATAAAGTGAGGATCAATATGAAGCAAACCCAAGTGTCCAGAACATTTTCACCAAATGAGGTAATATTGGGATACATATTAAGACCTCTCAGAAAGGGGAACATTTATTGCTAACAAGCTTCCAAAGCAAGATGGACATGTAGGGCTGCTGGATCTCCCCCCCAACCCATCAATAAATTGTGGAGGAAATTGCAGAATTGATATTCATCTTACCCCTTAACACTTCTTGCTGTGAGGTTTCCTCACAATCTATTTAAATTTAATTTCATAAATATCACTTGAAAGTAGAGGCTTTAAAACAATGAAATGACTGGTGTGCCCTGTACTAAAAGGTGAGGTGGGCTATATTTAGAATCACCTTTGCAGAAAGGGAACACCTCAATAAATGCTCTGCATGGCCATTGGTGACAGAGGGTTATGTGTCTGCCAACGCAACCTACATTTTTTATACTAATAGTACAAGTCAGAATAAATATTATCTCCACTCATGTGACAGACCTTTGATAAAGCAGAATTGGCCTGGTTGATTAGGAGTTCGTGTCAAACACAGATAATGGGGGAATCCCTTTCAGCAGCAGCACACCACCTCAGCAGCCATAATGAGACCAATTTAACGAGCCTTCTGTTTTACAAGAGATATTAATTGCAGTCCTGTCACATAAGGTACAATTCAAGATAAAATACGTAAAAAGGAGGGAAATTGGATTTCATTCCATTTTTGTCATAATTATAAATTTCTTGCAGGATCATGAATCTCCCTGCTGCTGATCTAAATACTCTGGGTGGCTGAGACGCTGCCCTACAACAACGTGCATTGTTATGAAGGCTGTTGAACACTAGAAGAATGTCAGGCTTTTCTTTGCCTCCTTCTGCTGTTATGATTTTTATTCTACTCTAGGCAACTTCTGTTTGTTTGTCTCGTAAAAAAAAAAAAACAACCCACAAAAAGAAGGCACCATTCCTGTGTATCCATCCACAAGGATGCTTCCTTATCTCTCACCAGTACGATCACAATCTTATAAATGCTTCTGCAAGGGCTCCATTTGATACTTCTTCAACGAGGCTCACAGATTTACAGTTAAACATCCATCCAAGCGTTGCACTGGACTGGAGTACAAATTATCCTCATGCAAGTAAATCAGAACTCCCAGTTCAGAGTTTCAACAGTTATATCCTCATCCAATTACTCTCCATAATAGAATACGTGCTCACTGTTTTTGTATTGTATAAACTGTGTCTTGCCAACGCATGTGCTCTCAGGCAGGGCTCCTTTGATCGAGGGAGAGGGTGGACCTGCCAGATGAGAGATGCTGCTGGCTGCTGCGTGGCTGTGAGGAGGCTCTCCCACGCTACATCCTCACCTGTGAGTCAGAGCAGCTGCAGGCTGATCACCTGTACGTGGCAGATGCTGAACAGCGGGTGCTGCCCGCATGTGCATTGCGGTGCTGAACCACTCTCAGCCACCAAGTTACACATCTGCTTGTGTCGGGGATTTACCATTAAAATTAATTGGAACAAATACACTGTTACTTCAGCGGACCTAATGTGCTTCTGAACCAGATGTAGGTTGTCTTTAAACAGTAAGTACACTTGCAGTGAAACACAGTGGCTGCAAAGCTCTGACTAGAATATATTCAGCCCTGAATGTTCCCAGATTATATCCAGATGGGAGAAATTTAGTGAGAATTAGTCCTTACTCCTAATCCAACCATCAGGTTAGAAGAGTTCAGTCTGCTTAAAGGTACTGCAACAGCAGTTTTGCAGACAGCCTTGTTGCTAAAGAGCTGAACCTTAAGGCTGTCCACAATCCTAAACCTCTTGCCCTGGCAATGCCAAGAACTCCAAAAATGCAACATGTACAACCTGGGAATGCATCCAGGACCTTGGTCATCAAAAGGTTGATGCCTTTTCTCCTGACTGAGAAGGAAATAGGTGAAAAAAAGCAAAGATGGGCTATTTTTTCTACAAAATATGTTAATGTCTTTCTTCTATTTTTTTCAGCATGGAACATGTGCACCCACAAAGACAAACAGGTTTTGGGGAATATTTAGCACTTCTATAGAGCTTTACATGCTAGCCTGAGATACCACCTCATGCAGTTTAGGACGTCCCAACCAGAGAGAGTCTAAAGCTGTTCACCTGTGAGAATCCAGGCGAGCCCAGGCTCACCAGTAGAGTGGTTACTTTAGGGACTTTGGTGACATGTCAGGGAACTTCTAAGAAAATTTTTCTTTCATGCATTGTCTGCACAAATCCTGCATATTCAGGAAATGTGGTATTGACATTCTGCCAGCCATACACATACTGCAGAATTCAAAGCACAGTGTAAGTCTGTCAGACAAATGAAACAAAACATTGAAACACACACTTTTAAAACTCTGGTCTTATTCAGTAAAATATTTTCATGCTTTTGGACACGTGTCCAAGTGATAATGGTTCCTAAATCCCATCCTCAAGAAGTGACTCAGGTCCACATTTGACCCAAAGATGCAAATATGTACTAACCTGGATTCTCAGAAATATCTTGGACCCCTAATTCATATTTTAAAACTCCCAGCTAGAGTTTATCTGCATTTTAGGAACCCGAATAACTTCACAAATGCTGTCCAAAGAGTTTAATTTGCTTCTGAAAAGAGGTGCTTTAAAAATTATAAATATGCAACTCACAGTAATAGAACCTCAGCACGTACTCCCATACCTGTTGGACCAGAAAGCAAGTCTGACACTGGAAAGAGCAGCTCTTTATTGCTTGTATGGAAAAGCCGAGATCATTCCAGGTGACCCTGCACAGAGATAAAACCACCAGCAGAGTTTTTGTAGGCGGTATTTTCCGATTGTAAAGAAAAAATTGAAACACACAGATGTGAGAATGTTCGCTGCTAAAATTATGGAATAATCATATCATGATTTTGTGTGTTGGTTTGGTGTGGGGTTTTTTTTTGTTTGTTTGGGTTTTTTTAGATTTTCATTAATGGAAAATAGTGATAATGTAAGACAGTGCAACATAAAATTTCATACTCAGGACCTTGACAATATCCTGAGATTATCAATTTCATTTTTCTGAAAAGTACCATGTCCATATAAGCTACTTAATTAAATACAGGAAGTTATCTTCTAGCAAACCCCTTCCACACTCTGAACATGAAAGAGTACACTAGAATATTGATAGCCCAATGCAATATTTTAATCTTGGAAAATATATTAGTTTTCACTAATTACAATGACTCATCAAGAAAGAGGAAAAAAAAGAAAATATTAATATATTAACTAATTTTGATTGTCTTCTGCACTGTCACATTGTGAGCAAATAGGAGCCTCACATATGTAAAAGCAGCATTTGCTCTCTCCTGCAGGAAGATCACTTACCAACCAAGCTGGGACAGACCCTTTTCTGTGACCTCTGTGAAAACTGCCCCTGCTCCCCCGCAGTTAACACCTTCTGAAGATCATCCTTTGTCTCCATGCCTCTGGACACATACTAGCCATGGGCTCTGCTAAACTGGAATTAATCAAACAAACTGCCCCAAGCTTTAATTTTTTATACAGCAGCCAGCGCAACAGAAAGTGGCATCTCACAAGTCCCTTATTTGTACACATTCAACAGAAGACATATACGTGTGACATATTGCCTTTCACTGTGATCTACATGCCAATTAATATTTTCACCTTGTTCCATGGAACTGCTTCCTAAACCAAGCACCTATGAGTAAATATTAGCAAAGACAGATCTGTCCTTTTGTACTGAATTTTGACCACCATGACAAAACCTGGGAGCACGCAGAAAACAAGCCTTTCAGCACACGGGAAAACCAAATTTCCAAACCACCAGCACAGTCCTGCCAGACAAACATTTAGACTTCTCAGGATCAGTGTTACAACGTCACTGAGTGTGCTCCCCCACTCCATATCCTGGGCAAGGAATGTGTGAAGATGTTAGCTGCATCCTAGTATTTTTGTATGGCTTTTCCAGGACACCTGAGCACCTCAGATGAGTGTGTACCTGATATCCTACTGACCCTTCAGTTTGCCCTCCCTGAGTGGCACCGGGTCTCTGGGACTCCATGAACAGCAAAAGCTCCCAGGAGGCCCTGTTGCATGGTGACAGCTGCAATAATGAAGACATCTAGTTATTGGTTTATGCACCCTCACCTTCCAGCAAACATTCCAAATCCCTGGTTCAGGCCAAACTCTTCCTTCCTTGCTAAAGTTAAAGGTAACAGTTAATGTCCAGGTCAGCAGTGCAAGACAGGTCTGGTACCCTGGGGTATGAGATCTTGCGTGAGCTGGGGAGTGTGTGTGAAAAGTGTTGTTAGCTGGCTGGTCTCCTCTCAGCTACCGTTAGAGGAAGGTGCTTGCCATTCCAGGAGAAATTAGAATACTTTAAGCTCACAAAGTATTTAAAATGCAACTACTTCAAAAAGACAGGCTACAACTGAAGTTTTCAGCAGCGGCTTTCAGAACCCCACCCTCAGCAAAGCAGAGAGAAAAGAAACGGAAGCTCAGCATTTCTCACAAAATAGGGCTGTGTAAAACCCCCAGGCCAAAAATACTCTTCAGACATCCTCGGAGAGCATAAAAGATCAAAACTTCAACCTCAGCCCTGTGTATCTGAATTGCTAATAGATGCTCAGTCCTGTCTCCATCTGCACCATCACACAACGAGGATTAGAGGTAATCATGTTTTTAAGGAAAGGGAGTGTTTCCAATTGCCAGAAGCATCTTCAAGACTTAGACTCAAGTTATGATAGAGCATTTTCTGTCTTGCCCTGCACAAGGTTTTCCAATCACCAGTTTATGAACAGCTGCACCAGTACTGCGCTGTTCTTATGTGCTAAATAACAATGGGACACTGCAAAACTACAAAGGCTCGTCCTGTCCATTTAACCAGCGTGTCACATGGAGACAAAGCATAATGCAGCCCTGTGAAAGGTCCACCCACAAACTTCATTTTACACTATAGAATGAGGCACTTGAATTCTCTGTCTTCTTCCTCTCACATGAGTTCACACGACAGCAGCTTAAATGTTTTGGAGGCTGCAGAATACAGCCTTCCAAGAAGTCGCCTGCTTGAAAAAAATAATAATTAAAAATATTGCATTCTACTTCACTACCTCTTTCTTGTTCAAAACTGTTGTGTTCAGTTTGGTTTAAAATGTAAATCAGTACTGAACAATAATCCAGAGCAGTTGCCACTGAAGAGAAAAGCCAAGCCGTCTTATTAAAACCTAACACTACAGAACTTGAATCCACCGCACTTTGAAGTGAATATAAAATGCTGTTACTAGAAATACCATTCTTTTCATTGCCAAAACATACTGCCTCAAGTTGCAAGATCAAGTTTAAAAAGCACTGCAGGATTTGTTATTCAACAAGAGATATTTATTTTATCAATTTAACCCACAACAAAATATCGATTATACTGACACAACGGTACGTACCAGAAAGGACAACCCCCTCCCTGCACACACACACGTGCACATGTGCAGGACAACCCCCTCCCTGCATGCACACATGTGCACACGTACAGGACAACCCCCTCTCTGCACGCACACACATGCACATGTACAGGACAACCCCCTCCCTGCACGCACACACGTGCACACGTACCAACACACACTCACTTTACCCAAAGCTGACAGGGCAGCCACACAGCTCTCAAAGGAGGGGCTACAAGAGCAACAATCCCAAATATTAACTGTCAGGAAAAGACATTCCTCAGCAAAGCTGTATTTGGAAGATGCTGTTATGTTGTTACCGCGGAGTGGTGGTGGGACTACACAACAAAGGTAGTGTCACAGAAAAAAGGAGATTAAAAGGAAGGGATAGTGAAGAGGATTCAAAACTACAACTTTAGGAGTCTCTTTTCCCCAAGCAGGGTGGTGGGAATTAGTGAGGACTGTATTTAAGCAATCCTGGAAGAAGTCCCTTATGTAAACAATTGAATCATTTCTATTTGGTTTTATTCAGAACTTATAAGCCTCAAAATAATGCTTTAAAGCATTTAATTTTATAATTAATTTTTATAATTAATAATTTCTCTGCACTGGGAACTACAACAAAATTGGAACAATTTTCTTAAATAAGGAGACAGCTGATGGCTCAGCTCAGGTTTCCCAACCCTGCTCATCCCCAGCCTTTCTGAGAATTCATTGACAACCTTCCCCAGCAACGTCCCTGTGCAACACAGCCTCAGCACTGTAAACCACCAGCATTTACATTTGGTTTTAACAGGCATGAAAAAATGGAAAATATCCTTCTTCAAAGCAAAGGGAGGCTGATAGCTTTGTGTTAAAATGGCATGCAAACAACTAATCAGATCCTGCAACACGCTGAACATTCTTGCCTGCCATAAACTCAGGGTACTGGCAGGGTGGATCCAAGGGCACAGATGAGGGACCTTTGCCTGAATACACTTCTGGATGTTACGCCAACAACAGTTATGCCCAGAAACTTCTTTAGCTACACTCAATTGGTACAAAACGTGGTATGTCCAGTAACAGCCTGAAGAAGACTAACATCAGTTAGCAATCCTACTAAGCCATCAGTATCGATGCTAAGGGCCCTGCTTTAGTCACTTGGTTTAAGCACAGGCACTGCTCCTTTCATTTTACAGGGGTATTTCCCAAATTAAGGACTGCAGGAGTCAACAAACATACCAGTCCTCACAGTCAGGAGAAAGAACCCATTTAAATACCATGGTTAAATGAGGCCTTTGAGACCCAACTCTCTGACATGCAGGTGAGCACAATGGAATTACGGTAACCAACCTTGTGCAGATACAACTGGTGCAGGATACGGTCCTCAGAGCACTGACAGCTGCAGAGACGCAGATGAGAGATTCTCCAGATGTCATATTCATGCTCTCTTCTCAAGAAAAGAAAAAGAAAATGTTGAAGTTGCAAGGTCCAACTTCAAGCAGGTGCCAGCCTTCCTCGGTTAAAGTCATTGAACAAAACTGCAGGAATGAAGAACAGCTTACCTAGCTAAATCTGAAAAAAATTAAGCTAGGAGATTGCAATGGGAGCTGGATAAATGACATTTCTGTTGCCTTTGAGAAGGGAAAGTGCAACCGGGCTGTTAAGACACTACCTTGCAAGTAAGAACTCCCTCTCTTTATTGTAAAGGATTGTGACATTATCATGTTAATTTGCCAAATTCGGTCCCAGTATTTGCTTGAACTGAAGCAGCAAAGAGATATGAACATCAACCATCAGCTAAGTCCATGAAATAAAAAGTGGTACTCACTGTATTTTTCTTCCTTTTAGCAAAATTAATGGTCAGATCCAGGAAAAATGTAGACTGGCTAAATTGTTAATAATCTTCTTGGTTTAGGAAAAAAAAAAAAAAAGGAGAAACCTTTGAGGAAAAAAACCCAAAACCATCATTTGACAGATCATGTTTCCCAAAGAAAGCAAACTAGAATTTTGTCACAGCTGAACTACACTGGCAGAGGATTTGGCTGTATGAAAGACACCCCTCTAAGCTTGAAGTTTCCCACTTGTGAGTTCAGAGCTACTGCCTGATCTCCATTTGGGAAGGGCTTTGAGGCAGCAGAGGAGAAGAACCGAGAACAGCCTGTAAATGGGAGCCAATGTGAATACAAGGACTACGTGCTGCATGCTGGTATTTGCAGAAGATGCACAGAAGCAGAATGAATGGGTTCACAGACACATCTGCCAAGCCAAGCAGAGAAGAAACAAAAAAAAAATTAAAAATCCAATGTCATATTTTGCATATTTTTTTACAAGCACCTTGCTGATGCAGGCCGCAAAGATGGGAAGAGGCTGATTACTGTCTCACTTTGTAAGCAGGAATTCTGATATCTTTGGAAGACACTGGAATGGTCCAAAAACCTTGGTGAGGGCTTTCACCTACCTTGTTTTACGTCTCTCTCTCTCACACACACCCGTGATCTTATGCTGGGTTACAGCCAGCTGCTCATGTGACATGCTCAATTAGATATGTAAGAGAACAGGACTTTGCTCCAAACACCGGAGGAGTCAGGCATGAAGCTGCAAGAGGAGGTTGTGGGGAAAGAGAATGAAATACCCTGTGCTGGCTTGCCACTTCTCATGGTCCACACTTCTCCTCAGAGGCTGAGTCCTGTTTTTCATTCCCATAGCTCAGGATGCTGATCTTCCAACCGGAGTACAGCATCAGGCTGCTGCTCTAAGCCATCGGCAATCCCAGACCACTGTTTTCAAGAACACCATTGCTGCCCCACCTCCCTCCCTGGGGGAAGATATGCCTTTGCTACAGACAGATTGATTACTAAGAGCATGAGAGCTAAACAATATATACATTTACACAAATTACATATTGTGTGAACGCAAAGCTTTGGTTCAATCAAAGGCAGCAGCCTCAGAGGGAACCAGATGGAGACGTGAATAGGTTGAAATTAATGACTTGCAGAGATACAGAAGATTTCAGCGTCATGTTGCGTCTCTGGCTAAGTTCACAAACAAGTGTCTCAACAAGATAACAAGCATTTCAAAGTAAAATCAGCACCAGCACAGTAATGGGCAAGAAATTTGATTGTAACCTGTAAATTGAACGTCAGAGGTCTTACAAGGCCACTGATCGCAGGTGGACACTTAACAGAAATGCGATACTGTACACCTGATATAAAAAAGCTCTCTTAATCTCTTCTTTCATATGCATAAGTAACTGACACTGCATGGAAATGTCATATCTCTAGCAAACAATTCATTTAAAATCATTTATGTACAACAGAAAATGTATTTTAATGGTATTTTTCTAAAGGTCAGATAATGCAAAGAAAAACAGATAAAAAGGAGACAAAAGCTTACCCAAGTGATACTTTGAATCTCCTACTAATAACATATATAAAATAATGGTGGCTAAAAAAATAAGCATTACATGAGTGAGAAGCATGTGTCATGGCAAGGCCAAGATCAAGACTCAGGAAATTCACACTAATCATAAAACAGAGTATGAGAGTTTACTCTTGGGTGAGAACACAGTATTCAAGTATATCAAATGATTATAACGTAAAAGTGTAGTGTTCTCTTTCCAGTACAGATGTGCTAAACCATAGGTTTTGGCTCCAGATCTGATTTTCATTCCCACTGGACTGTAGGAAAGGCCACATGCAAAGTTTTGAGCAGGTCATTTCAGGACATAAAATGAGAACTAGTTATGAAATTCACTTTCCAAAACCCTCAGCATCCAGAAGCCAGAGGAACACAGAACTTACAGGACTATGTCTATTCTATGGCTTGCCACACTAGCTTGACTTCCAAAGTTGCTATCAGGCTGGGACAAGTTGGACCTTCTCATTTATATGTGACAGCACCTGGTGTCACATGTACACTTACGCCTTAGACAGGACACACTTTCCAGAAACATGCTTGTATTTTCCCTTCATCCCTAGGCAGCACAATCAAATGCACACATATGCACCAGGGCAAATTCAGCTTAGCAGCAGAAGCTAACAGAACATGAAAAGTAAAGTCGTTATTTGCAAGCCTCTAACAGGAAAAATACCACCCTCCTGGCCTTCCTAATGCCATGCTTCTGTATACACACACACATCTCGGAGAGTTTAGAATAGTTTTAAGGCAAATTTTGCCTCTACTTTCTATTTGTTAGTGTGTTTCTGGCCCACACTACAATGCCATTAATTCTAACAATCCAAGATGCTCTCTCTTTCGTGAGGAAACAGCAAGATGTGCTAAATACAGTGTACACTTACTACCTGTGTAGTGGCTTCTCAAGCAGCAATAACCATAATAAAGTTGTCAGATCTTCCTTCTCACTTCTCATTTGACACTATAACTGTCTCTACAATCTCAAGTTATTGTAGTGGGTAAGAGTCACAGCAAATAGCTCCTGTAATTATCAGCATGTTTATGCATCCCCAGATATAGCTATTTTGTGGATTTCCAAGAATATTCCCGAAAAGTTGAGTATCAAAAAAAATTAAAGTTTTAAACCATAAAGAAGAATGCCAGGTGCCTCCTTGCAGCCTGGGCAGGCTCTAAACCATATCAGATTTTTTATTCCTGTCCAACAGTTCCCCTCAAAGGCAAAGGGCTTGCATGTGACAGTAGGAGCAGAAGGTTTCTGCCCCCGCAGCTCTGAGAAGACCCCAACCTCCTGCAAGAATAGGGTCAATCTCACCTGGTAGCTTCCTTCCCCTCATCCCATGCACTTTACCTGACATTTGCAGACACTGGCTGAGCCATCCAGCAGTCTTGTGGCAAACACCTTCTTGGAGACCGTTAGAGGACACTGATGAACCTTCACTGCACCACTCCGCCTGCGCAGACAGGGCCATGTGCTGCTGTCTGTGCTGGATCTACTGGTGGAGTTGATCAAGGTCCCTTGCAGCCAACTCAGCTCCTTGCTGTGTCAGGATTGTTCTTTATTGTAGACTTGCACACCTAGAGACCAATCAAATGTAAAATTTTCTTACAACCTTCAGCTGGATATCATTGCTGAATCCCTCTTCAGTGAGTGTCATTACAAATTGAGGAGCTGCTGAAATACCTATCTGCACCTTTTATCCTGTTTGGGGGGTTTTAAAGATGCATCATGGTCCACAGTTGCCATTCCCCTGAAGCACACGCTGCAATGTTTGGAGAGTTTGCCAAGTGGGCCAAGGCCACAAGGATCCTAAGTTCCCCCTAAGACGGTCTGCCATACAAAGAAGCAGAAGAGACGTTTCTGGGGAGCTGCATGCAAGGCAGTATCTCAGCAGGCAGTTTTATCACACTCCCCCTACCCTTGCAAGGAGTGTCCAGACAACAGTGATAGGCAATCAGTCTGTATGGATGAGGTTTGAGTAGTCTGGAGGATGTAGACTAGTCGGGCTTGGACCTGCTAACAAAAGGTCTTTCCCAGGCTGGTCCACAGCCCCTAGCAGCCCAAGGAACAACTTGATAATGCCATGTCCCTGTCAAAAATGACATCAGAGTTAGCGCAGATACGTGGTGCAACAAGATGACTTTGTACTCTTCCCACCTTACAAACTGAGAGTTGCTGAACTATTCAAGTTACCCTTTCCAGCCTTCAGAGCAATCCATCAGATTTGGAGATGGAAAGGTTTTTGTCCAGGAAAGAGAACTGCAAAGTACCACTGGAGTCAGAAAGGCATTTCCCCTCAGGCCAGACTGCTTTTTTCCCTTTTTATTGCTATCTGCTGCCACTGAAGTGACCTAGGACATTCCTGTGGCACTTTCTAATTTTGTGGCTTTTGATCTTTTGCATTAATGGTTTCAATTTTACTAGAGGTTGACAGAAAGTTTCATCACTTGGGAAAAGGGCAAGGAAGCTGGATGGATATTTTGTAGACCAGTCAGAACTACAAGTACTTGGTGAGTCTTGGCCTAAAACGACACAAAATTATATCATTTTAATTTATTTTTTCAAATGTTACCTTGAAAGAGAAAACATACTTCTAAAGAACCATCTCAGATACTGCAAGGAGAGAAAGGCAACTCAAGTATACAAGCAAGGTGAAAGACACCGATCTTGAAAAGCCATTTGAGTAAATTTACTCACAGGATCAGTCACACAAACCAGCCCGTGAACTGCATGTTTGTGGATCAGAAGCATGGTACTTGGGAAAGATAGCAGTTAAAATATTCTTCCCCAAAAAGCTCCTACAGCAAAGCAGTCTTTGTGTCTTGGATAAGGCTTAAGCCTGTGCTGAGCTCTTAAAAATGATAGTGATTATTTTCAACAAAAGAATTCTAAGAAGAACAGAAACTAAGGGGAGAAGCAGACTCCTCGCTACCTACAATTCCAGGTGTAAAATCCTTTTCACTTAGAAAAAATTCATGTTACACAATGAGTTTTATTTGGTATGCTATTCCACAGCGTTATGCTGCTTAATTTCTCTGTTCACTCACCTTCTGGAGAAAGAAAAAGGAAATTAAAACCAAAAGCTGATAGTAAACATACATTATGAAATATGAAGAATCATGGGACCAACTGAGCACTCCAGTGATTATGAAAACTGTAAACTATTTAAAGAGAGCACTTTTCACTGCTCTTCATTAGGGTCTGATTACCTCAGCCATTAACATTTGGCTCTTATTATTATGATTGTGAAATACTGTTCACACTAATGGACAAAAGAAAGTTGACGTGGCTATCTTGATTAACTCATCAATAATCATTTGGAATAATTTTTCTTCATTCACTGGATGAATCATTCACATGTCCTTTAATAATGCACATTGTTGTATAGTAAATTAGCATTAAGATTACCCACATCTGGGAGCTACACTCTACTTCAAAGCATTGCTCAAAAGAGATTTCAAATGTGAATTTTACTTACAAAAAGAAAAGAGAATATTAGAAAACAATGACTTCTTTGTAATTGTTCAGTACACCAAGACATGTAGCCCTCGGGTTATGCAACAGAGCTCAACCTTTAAGCCATCAGATACTCAATATGTGAAAAAACATAGTCCACAGCCATTTGCATTCTTCTCTGGAGAATAAAGCAAAACTCTAACTCCTCCTAAGACAAATAAACTTGAATAATAAATAGAATTAAATGAAGTCACCTTTACCTATACGGATAAGAATACAACCAAAGCCCACCAGGCTGTCTGTGGATCCAACCCTGCAAACCTCCACTTGTACGAGGTTTCATAGCCAGTGTGACTGCATGCTCTGACTCTACACCTGGAATTAGGTCCTGAGAGCTCAGCCCTCTCTCTGTGCAAAAAACCTGAACAAGTCAGCTTCTTGTGGAGGTTGGTCCATGCAGGGCAGTAGGAGGTGAGCCTCTCCTGGCTCTAAGCCGTGTCATGGTCACTGTGGCAGGTAATGACCTACCTCAGGTCTTTGCAGCAGCAGTTTTCACATGCCTCAGACAGATAACTCTGAAAATGCAGTGACACCCAAGTCCTCCTTGCAAAAGCCAACACTAGTAACTAACATGATTCTCAGGAGGCTTGGCTTTTCCCACCTCAGTGTATTTTGTTCCATCTCTTCTCCCAAAATCACTACTTACTTCCTTGCTGAAAATGCATCAAGCAGCTGTCTTACCATTTAGCCCTTTACTACCCATTGTACTTAGATTTCCACAGCTCTGAGGAAAGGCAGGGTACTTCTTCCACCTTCCTGTCTGTACCCATCACTTGACAGCAACAACCACTGCTAGTCAGGTGGTTAACCATCCTGGGTCCCAACCGCAGCCTGTAGCAGATGGCCAGAAGAAAGGTAGATGTATAACGCTACGTCTATGGCACACACTTCCTCACTGCAGCAATTTGCAGCTTAGGAGTTTCCTGAGCCAAGCAGGGCATCTTTGCATTTAGCACATGGATTTTTCTTCCACTGATTGTTCTAATTGCTTTTTGAACCATGTAAGCCTGTTACAATCCACAGCATCCTGTGATGGTGACTTCCAGAAGTAACTTCTTTTGTTTGTTTTCTGTCTGTACTCCGATTACTTTATTTTATTTTATTTTTGATGGCTCCTGGCAGCTGTATGGCGTGAAACTGCTCTGAACATCTTTTAAAGCCTTTTTTCCCCCTAATATCTTTCTTGAACTGTCCTAAATAATGTCTCATCAGTGAACACACTCACTACGTCATTACCCACTTTACAAGCAATTCTAACAAAGATATAGAACAGTCCAGGACCAGAACTAGTTCCCAAAGGATTCTCCTGTGGCACCTCTCCATTGAGCAACTCAATTTTTTATTTTTGCTCCTTGTTTTCTACATTCAAACACCTCATTTATCCATGGAAGAACTTCCATCCTCCACAGTTCAGTTTCTTTAGGAAGCTTTGGGCAGGGGCCACACTAGAAGAGGTCTACAGCTGGAGAAGAGGAGAAATAACAAATCACTTCCATTTCTTTGTCTCCCACTTTCCCTCATTCGGACACACTCATCTCTGTTACAATCTGTCCTGAAAATAATATTTCTGAAGACTACTGCATTTTCCCTTCCTCTAAACGATCTTTCTTAAAAAAACATGGTTCCCAGTTGCTGTTACACAATTATTCTTATAACAGCCACAAAATCACCAAGCATCATTTCATTAACTCACCCACTGAAAAACTGTTTCATGAGAAGGAAGTTACCATTGGGATGGAGAAGGAGAATAACAGTTGTTTGATAGTACGGAGTAATTGGAAAATAAACTGCGTAATGGATGCTTGTGGAGGAATAAATAACATAATGGAATATTCAGGGTATTTTCCTAACTTTATGTATAGCAAGTAACCTATATAAATCTCCCACTCATGGAAATGAGAATAAATACTACATAAATATTAAAATACTTTTTATAGTTACAATGGGAAACACATCTTCCTGTGCTTTACAGCTGAAATAGCGCTTATCTGCTCTTTTCTCCCTGTGCTTTATGTAGCAGCTATTTCAGCACGCCGAACCTGCCTGCTGAGCGAGGAGGGCAGCTGTTCATCTGGTGCACATTTCCACCGCAACGGCTCCGGCAGGAACATTTGCACCTCCAGCCAACGCTATTGGCATCAGTGTTGCCAGCGGGATCGGCAAGATTTCCGCTCTTTCGTACACCTATCGTATGACAACACTTGAATTGTGTAGGTTTGTCATTTCGGGAGACACAGTTCAAGATCTCTTGAGTATACTCTCAGAGCTCAAAAAGAACATAAACAAAGGAAATGACATGTGGTTTTATGATCATGACTATAAAACATTTTATCAGCCGAGAGACAGTACCCCAAGCTGCAATAGATATTCTTCAGAATGATTCTTAGCTAAACAGGTAATTATCTTAATTTTACTAGTTTTTCATTTATTCCGGCTTCTTATCCATTGCAGGCTGATCTCGGTTTGTGTCCAGGTTAGGGAGGGATCTGGACATCTGAGCCTACAGAAACAAAAATACTTTTTTGCTACCATCAGCAGCTAAGATTTGCAGAATAAGGAATCATTTCATCTTCTCCCTTCTGCTGCCCTGGGATTTTTCTGAAAGCTGAGAAGATAGGTGCCTTCACAAGGGGAGAGGGGGAAGTGAAATTAAGACTTAGACATCAGTAATCAGTGGTTCTGAAAACAGGATTCAAAGCACTGAAATTCTTCCATTTAACGATAAGACTTTCCATCAAAGTCTCCCTTTACCCAAGGCAAAAGTAATTTTGAAAGAAATTCTATTTTCCAGTTTTGGATCAGAAACTTAAATGAGTTTAACTGGGCCAGAAAGGAGATGCCAGTTAGTGTCTGTTTCCCTTCTCATTGTTATAAGAAATATTTATATAGAAATAGTCCTTATGAAGTTTAGTGTCTTCCATGTTCTCAGCTAAATGCAGTTCCTTTTTTTTCCCCCACAATGAGCACACTTGCAAATCTATTCTGGGGCATATTTCTGTAAATATATTTATGTTTCATTTTTTCCTTCTTCCCAGAAAACTGCTCCTTTAACTGCCCTTAATTAAGAATTCTTTGTACTTCTGATCCATATCATCTTTTCATTACTAATTAATGTATCATAAAGGTAACAGTGCTTAGTGAACCAACTGTTTTTCTTCGTTATTGTATTTGAGAAACCAAAAGTTGCCCTTTCACTCATCACCTGAGTCAAAATTGCATCAACAGCGGAGAACATGTAAGTAGAAACTTTCAGAGCAGTAAGAAGTGAGAGTGTGAGAATGAATAAAGACAATCGACATTACTCGCCTGCTCCAGCAGAAACATGGTCTGTCTAGTACACACAGTGGAAGCTATTTATGTACTGATGAACCCGATATGCATTAATGAGTTCACTTGAGGATTTATGCAGTACTATTATATGATCATAAAAGACATTGTTGGAAACAATGGAAATAACTGGGAAAATAAGTCCTTGAAGTAAAATATTAATAGATGGCATTTTTTAGCACATTGATTAAGATGTTCCAACTTGTGAAAAATTCAGTGCCATTAACAACAGACAGTTTGGTTTAGAGTAAGCGGTGAGAGGACTGGATCATTAACTACAAAGAGGAAGACCCTCAACTCTTCAATAATGTAGCTGCACTGCTGACCCACTGCTACATACAGTCAATTTAACACCTCATGAGGTCTAAGTGGACAAAACCAATTAAATCCTATTTCCAAAAAGACCTTATTTCCAAAAATCACATCAGTATAGGAAGGGTAGGATACAATTTGGATGTTACCCTCTGGCTCCCAAATCTAAAAATACCTGCGAAAGCCACAAGAACACAAAAAGCTATTCTTCTATATTTTATACATATATATATGGTTTAATCATGTTTTAAAAAAGGGGAAACAAGGATCTGTTACTTTTTTACCGTTTTGAAGCATGACACTCCTTTACTATTCCAGCATCCTTCAGAGACAGATCACATGTGGCCAGACCAGTTCAGATTTCATCTGTGTGAAGTCTTGGGCTCTGCTCTATAGGAAATATGCAAATGCTAAAAATAGCTGCTTGAACTAGAATTAATCACAGCATCATGCCCCATTCCCAAAATGACTCCAGTGACAGGAGGTTTGAGGAAAAGTATCTAAGAGTTTTGAAGGAGCCGGATCAGAGTGCACATTTGATTTATGTAAAAATAGGATGCCCTGTCACCTGCAGCTATATGTTAATTTAGGATTGTTTTTGCACTGATGGGGCTGTGCTATTAACAACAGGCTAGAGCTCACTGTACAATACCAGGCATATTATCAGCATTAATCAGTTAACAAAAACAATCACCTTCTGAAATCCCCCAGTATGTACAGATTCTCTGACATAAGCCAGAGTGTAAGTACTTTCTTTTGTGTATTTAATGTAATGATAATTTGCTGTTTCTTAAATTAGTATCTGCTACCTGTAGTCAGCTTGCTTCACTGATCTCCCTTTCCCTGTCCCCTCATTTCTTTGTTTTTAAGTATTTTTCTTTTAAATCAAACCTTTACAGAATTTTCATAACAACATCTGCAATTAAAAGAACAATGTTACTTTTAAAATAAATTCTTGGCAAATTAGGTGCCTTTTATGGACAACACACCAACTTAATTTCCATGCTTGAAAAATTAACCTGCCTTTCACCGAAAAATGTAAAGCCTATGCTTGCATACAAAGTCCACCTGATTTTGTAGCTTGGTTGAAAAATAATAACCATAACAATATGGTGAAGACATAACCTAGTTTTATGATGTACTGAGTAGAGCTTGGAGTAAACAAAAATAATCATGAAGGGAAAATTTTACTGTTAAAAAGGATCCAACATAAAAGCATTAGGCAGCTATTGTCATCCTCCCAGCTCCTGAGAGTGCAAGGACTGCCTGGCCCCAGGTTGGAGGGACCACTCATGGCCCTGGGGAGCCACCACCACACGCAGGACTGGGTCCAGTAAAAGTAAATGCACCCCCCATGGTGATCCCAAAAGCTGGGAAGACTTTTGGCTACACCTCCTGGAGGCTTTTGCTTTGTGGGGAGAAAGAGAAGATGCCTGCTGCTCTAAAGGGGAAAGGTCCCGTGTATCCCCAGCCCCTGCCCTTTGCTAGCTGCTGCTCCTCCATGCTGGCCGTGGGATGACAAGGGAGGGGAAGCATCAGGAGGGAAAGGGGTCTACACTGTGCCAATATCTTTGTCATTTTCTTATATTCCATGAAAAACAAACTGCAGCCAAGCTTGTGAACTTGATCTGAAGTACTCACATGAGCCCTAAAAACGCAATTCACTTCTTTCCCATAGCACTTTGTTGGGAATAAGTCTCTACAAAGCTTCATTACTGTCTAGGCCTTTCCATTTATTTATGTACACCAATAAATGAGTAGTTGCAAAAGACTCTGAAAGAGCTGGGATGTAGTGTGAGTCAGATATTAAATGGCAAAACATGAACAGTGTGAGTGACAAGTGTTCTACAGCCAGTTTTTTCTGCTATTGCAAAGAGGGGCCAAGACTAGAACTGCCAGAGGCGGCTTCTTCTTCGTGTGTTGCAGGCAGCTCGTGCAAGAAGAGTCTTGCTGATTGGCAAGTCCTGGTTCTCAAGGTTTCTTCCTGCCGGACTTCTAGTCCAAGCCTCCCATTTTGGACCATGCAACTACTCAGGTTTGCAAAAGCCAAAGGGCTCCTGTTTGCATATGCACATCCCCACTTGTGGAGGTACAGTGGGAGAGGACAATAAGAGGTGCTTCACCGACACCAACTGTAAGAGGGCTCTGCATGTGCAACCAGGTGGGTGAGAGCTCCCAGTGACAGCAGGCGGTATTACCAGGTCTTGCAATGTTTCTAAAAGCTATGTGGATTTTGGTGCTTTTCCTCAAGGTGCGGCTCCCTCTAAGAGGCATGTGGTTCTGGAAAAATCCCTGAGTTCATTTTTTTAAATGCTGCTAGGCAGCCAATTTGGGACAAATGTTACACAGAGACTTTCCAGAAACTCTGGAAAGTATGGGTAAATAAACCTTCAAATAACTTGTTTTCAAAATCTTAACGACTTATAAGCTTGCTTTTTTTTCCCCTCCATTTGACTCATGATTAGCAGAATTGAAGAGATGCCGGTACAGCTTAGGACAGCAGTTGTTGGCACATTACCTACCACCCATGCCCGCATGCTTGCTGTGGACAGGGGCAGTGTACAGACTTATACATACGGCTGCTGGTCCGTCTTATCTCTCCCGCCTCCCCCGAAATGTCCTAGCTTAGGCCCTGGGACAATAAAGGGCATGCAGGCTGCTTTCTTACTCTTTGAAACACCCCCGGAGAATCATTCCCAGGCAGAGGAATGCTCACTATGGCCGTACCCAGTCAAGCTAGAATAGCAGGTCTGCATGACAAAACTTCTTAAAGCTATCCCATTCACCAATGCTATTTGCTTGCCTTGGACTTCTTGCCTTTCACTTCCTGCATTTGGAGAAGGTGTGGAGCGTAGCCCTTGTGCATCAGTGTAAAAAACACTAAAAGAAAGGCTATTTGAGCCCGTGAGAAACTTTTCAGTTAAACGTACAACCACCTAAACCCCTGACTGCATCATCTTCAGGTTTCGGGAAGCGTAGCTGTGCTGCACTTCAAGCCGTTTCCACCCACCGTTACGCACCCATCCACCCTTTCTTACGCAGGTAATAAACAGTAAGCACGCAAAAAAAGTATCCTTTCCCCACGTCACTCAGAGTTACCCCATCACATTTGCGAGTCTGCCTGTCAGAATACAGCGGCTGCAAGTTTACCTGAATGCTCAGAGTTTGCCATTTCATGACTGGAGGCTATGAATTGCAAATAATGCAAGTACTAAAACCATAGCCCAGTGCCAGCTGCCCTGTGGGAGGGACTATAAACTCTGCAGCCACAGTAAACAGCAGGATGCTTTGAGTGACCACTGCTTTATCCTCCCACACATATCTTATTCATCTTGTCTCCTTTTGATGACATTAAAAGCTGCTGCAGCATAAAAAGAAATATTAATCTGCAAGAGAATTATGAAAAGCAATTTAATACTCAGGCAAGCGAACCGATCTGGAACCGTGGCCTGGCTGTTACTGTCATCAACCAGCTTTCTAACTGAACAGAAGTTTTGGTAAGTTATGAGTGTCAAGGAATACAGAAGTAGAGAGAATACATGTAATATTTATATGAATTTTCACATGACCCGAAGAGGTGCAAAACTAACCATGTTTTATTAATGAAACAGTTGCATTTAAGCCATTGTACAGAAGACACAAGCAAAGCTTAGGAGATTTCCCCCCTTCTGAGAGGTTTTTGAAAATTATTATTACTTGGCTTCATCAAATAGTTGGTGCAGATACAAAGAAGAAATGAGATGCTGAACTGCCCTTGTCTTCTGGGCAACGTTTTATCTTTCACACACAAAGCAGCCAGGTAGGTGTTTCTGAACAAACGGCATAAAGCTCTGCTGCTAAACCTGTAACAGGGTTCTTGTGGACATGTAACAAGGGGCTCCTTACAAAACCCCTCCACCAATCTTTGCAAAAGAGCAGATTCCGCTGTTAGACAGGCACAAATCCGCTGAGCTTAACAGGCCTAGTTTTCGGCATACACCAGTAGACACCCGAGGCAAGCCCACAGTTACCAGCCCAGTTAAATTCTGGTGAGGAAAAAGCCCGTGCAATCTTCAGAAGAAACCGAAACAAAGGCTCAGCAGCCAGCCATTGTGGCTTTAACTAATCAGAGAGAAACCACCTGCAGGAATACCCCCTTTTCTGTTTACTCCCAGCAGAACCTTCCAAATGATGATTAATCACTGAATAAACTGAACAACTGACAATGACATAATGACAAAGGGAAGGCAGAGAGGGGCACCAGTGCTGGTGGACGTGGCCTGAGCATGGGTGGGTGGAATGGCCAAAGAAGATGGATGGCCTGAAAACGCTTGACACTTAAGTATCTCCTATGTAACGGGAGGACGGCTACGCTAAAGCGAGCTGCCAACTTCAAGCAAATAATGCTCTACACAACAAGCTGACACACTTCCTTCAGCTGTCAGCAGCAATGCAGAGGGGCAGCTTCCTCAGGAACAAACTAATGAGGCTTTTAATTGGGATGTGAAGCCCCGATAATAACAGAAATAAGAGATACTGTAAATGACAGGATAATCCATTACAGTGGAAAGCATTGTGAATGTTTTACTGATTATATCTGCAGATTATCCTACCTATGTCCCTACTAATTTGAAAAATGATGAATCATAGGGTTCAAACAGGACTCAGATGAGTCAATTAGACTAAGTAGTGATATCAAAAGCTCATATTTTCTGCACTTAGGAATCAAGCATGTTTTGCCTAACAACAAACAAAAATGAGCTGTGTTTCACGCTCTCAGTTGACCAAGTCATTAGCTGCATGGAAGAATACTTCTTAAAATTTTCTGTATTTTCAGATGCTCTTGCCCCCACGGAGTCCTTTCTGGCACATGTTTATGAGCAGGAAAAACATTTGCAGGAAATGAAATATTGTCTTGCAGCATTCTGCTGATTCCACTTCTAATTTTAATAGTTCAGGGTTAGTTTAGGTGTTTCAGTGAATATCAACATAACGAGAAAACTTTGACTGCTATTAGCCAAACTGTACATTCCGCACTCAGACTAAAACTGAGCTCCAATGTTCAAGCAAGGCATCACTTCTTCCCTCCTTATGCACATAGTGCTCCAGGTAAATCTTCACACCCGCCGGGAGATACATGGGCATTAAGCACCTTACTGCCGCTGAACACATGGCTGATAAATCACCTGATCTGAAAGGTGCTTTTTACTGAACAGAGAATGATTGTCCATCTCAGTCTTGCGCCAGTTTTGCACTGGATGAAGCAAGTGGCAAAATTCAAATAATGTCAGAAGGAAAAAATCCTTTTCCACTTATTTTGTGGTTGTTTTTGTTTGATCCTAGGAATTTGGCACAGGTACGAAAGAGGATTTGAAAGAAACTAAATTTCAAAAAAAGTTTTGATGGTTTTGTTTTCTGCTTTTCGGATTTTTTTTTCCCCCTCTCCCATAAGGAAAAAAAGGAGGAGAAAGGGAAGCACTGGGGTAAACCAAATCCCAGATGCCTTTATTTTAGCTTCAAGTTCAGTCACAGCATTTTTCATTCTGAACTATTGCACTGAAAGCAGGAATATCTCCATGTATCTGAAAACTGCTGTGAATATTTTCTATATCTCAAAAGGCTTTTTCTTTTTTTTTTTTTTTATAGGGGAAAACATTCACAAACCACTCCAGCTACATAGAATATAAATTAACTTTGATCTCATTCCAATTATGGCAATTTGCATTTTCTCACTAATTTAACAGAAAACAGACAATTAAGATGAGAGTTACTGCAATGATGCATCTGCACTTCCAGACTTTAGCCTATGTCAGTATTTTTATGGTGTACTTCCTTGGCCAATGGTTTAGCAAAATTTAGCTTTCC
>NW_010229068.1:35282-57337 GCF_000690775.1 Eurypyga helias
CTGTCATCAAATGCAGCTTTAGAAATATCTAAGCTTTGAAAAAAATAAATAGTAATAGACACTTGAGGACTGAGACACTTACACAAACCCAAAGTAATTTCTTGGGGGCAGAAACAACAATCTAGGAGCTTTTATCGTGACAAAACCAGGATCTTGTGAAAGTGTCCAGGGAAGGACTTGCTCAAAGTGTCTGTCACAAGCAATGCAGAGACTCTTCCTTCTGTATGATAATCCTTCTCAGCACAGGAGGTGGATCAACGACATGTAATAAAGTGCACTTCTATGCAATAGGCTTGCACAAAACAGTATTCAGCTCCATCCGAGAAGCCTCCATCACCCCACCTCCTTAGCAGTATGGGCGCTTTCCAGCTTTCCTCTTTAAGCTGCTTTACAAGACGGGGCCAGAGAAAAGTGAGAGTGTGAACTGTAGCGTAGCAATTAAGTAAGGTTTGGAGCACAGTTGTTGCTCAAGGACCAGTTGTGTATTCTGCACATGACATCCTGATTTCAGCTCAGACACTGCAGATCTTTCTGTGGCCTAAAACCTTTTTGAAGACCGGGTTTTTTCCCAGTCTCGCTCATGAACTTTCAGAAGCTTTATCTGCCTAATGATGATGTTACACAACTGCCAGTATTCCCTGTGAACACTATTACATACCCTAGAAGGGCTCCCAAATGTAAGGGTCTAAATTTTCAATTTTTATTCTTCCAACCTGCGATATTTGTTCCATTCCTCCACCATATCAAACCATTCCTCCTGACAGCTATCCTGCACATTATCACCAGCTATCTGCACAAGCATCTAAATGTTTCATATTGACCGGTTTTATCCCTTAAAATTCACATCACTTACAATAGATGGTCAAAACCTTCCACTCAAAACTGTCCCTACTCTTTCAGTGGAGCAGTCAGTGCTAATTCTTGTCAAAGTTCTCCCATGTCAATTGGGTGCCTACCCTAAACCTTCCAAAGTCTCCAGTTATGCTGAGGAGTCTTAACTCTTAACAAGAATTGAGCTTCTTAATAAAATCCTCTAGGAGTCTTGGGCCCCAGTATTGTATATTCCGACTGCTCTGCACAGTCCTTTGTCCAAGGACCACGCATAAATTTAAGGAGATCATTTACTGTTAAAGGTACCATCTTTCCTACAGAAAGGAAAATGTCATTTTCAGCTCTGCCCAGACACGAGTAAGTATTGCCAAATTTGCTAAATATTTTTTCTCTACACTGACATCTTTCTATTACAGCACAGACTTTTCCACAGATTTTTGGAATACCAGTCTGTGATCTCTGCTGTCCTCTCTGAGATGATCATTATTCACAACCGCACTAGCTGCAGTTTCTTGATGCCATTTTTCCTCGCATTCGTGCTTTTACATCTGTATTTTTGCTCAACACTCCCAGTCCTTTTCCAGTGTCTATTTTCCAACAAATAACTTGTTTATTTCCTTTAGATTTTGCATATTTATGTATTTTGATCCAGACAGGATCAGGAGATGAAGATAAAATGATTTCAGGAAAAGCTCTCCCTCTGTATTTATTCCTGCTTTTGATTTTGTGTAGCTCTCTTCACTGGCTCTTCAGAAAGAAGTTCTGCTGACCTTTGAAATGTACAGATAAGATAATTTTAAAAGTCTCAGCCACAGACAAGGTTAGAATATTTGTGAACAGGCAGGGAAGAGCAGATAACTTACTTTGTTTACATTTTCTTTAGACATTTCTGAATTCTTATAAAAACATACATCCCAGTGAGTGAGGAAATAGAAGAGAAATAGGAAAGTACAGACAGTGCATTTTCCCTTCGGAATGTTTAAAACATCTTGTGCTGTTTCTTTGCAACGGTGAAGATTGATGTCTTTTTTAGGATAATGCTTCAAGGAACTACATTACAAAAAATACCAGCTTCCTTTCAGCTAGTTCACTGCATGTGGCAGGATATTGGTGAAAATCAGCAAATTTGGAATGTTAATGTTCAACCAGGTACAGTGAAGGGTGCAAAGCACTTAAAGACAGATCAGCTTGACAGACTCTGCACTCCAGCCTATTTAGCCAGGCATGTACTTTAGTTGTAAGTTGCCTTGTTTAATTAGCTACTGAGGTGTTCCATCTTCATCCCTAGTGCCTCATGCCGCATAGGATGCAGAAGCAATCACTGCCTGGGACTATGACGGAGCAGGGCTTGATTGTTCTACAAGATGTCCCATGGATGGGGACCAGACACTGTTGATTAACCATTAACTTCGCAATTCTTAACATCAGGTCTTTTTCTTTCAGTGATGCTAAGATAGACACTTTGGAAAGATCTGAAATGCTGTGTAGAAGATGACAGATTGCTTTGTGTATCTTAAAAAGGGCTGATTACAGCAGGCTCTACTACCAGAGCAATTTAAGAATGAGAAAAACATAGGAAGAGATGGTGGAATTTCTATGATACTTTAAAAAAACCCACATACACAAGCACATTTGAAATGTGTATAGAGATGTCTCTATTGAACGCATTTCTAATAAAATACATATACAGAATTAACCATACCTTGCTGAAAACTTTGGCAAAAAACCCACTTTCTAGTAATCGGTAAAATTCTTTAGTCCATGGATTTATGTTGCTTTTACAGAGGGAAGAAGACAGACATGGGGAAGAAACAGTAGAGGTGGACAGGTCTGAAGAGCAGAGAACTGGCTGCTGAGACCACACTGAAGTAAGTGTGCATCTTAAAATATGTATTTCCAGTGTGCTGTGTTCACTGCAAAATCACTTAAAATCTTTTGTAGCATTGACTATTTCCACCCTGAAATACCACACAATTTAATTCTCAGATGCTTCAAAAGGATTTCTAGGAGCTCTGCTGTTGAGCATTTAATTTTCTTATGAAAAAAGGTTATGAGCTAGTTAGTCTAGACTTTTATACCTACTCCTTGCTCCTGTGTCCAAATAACTATGCAAGTAAGAAATGTTCATTAGTGCCCATGAAAACAACTTTAATCCAGTGCTGGCTATTACAGCATCCACAATATGCCTCAGTTTTAACTGTTCAAACTAGTAAGCCCATTCTCCTGACCTCTGAGCTTTCTTTCTCCATCCCTTCAAGAAAGTATTGCAGAGACGGGCACAGCAATCAAGCCTTGATACTGCCGCAAAGCCTACAAATTCTTTCAGCCATTTCAATTTGTGGTTAGGCCCGCCGAGACCACAGAAGACCAGAGAGCCCTGGCAGTGATCTGCACTTACTGCTACGCAGAGACACAAGCTCCATGATCCCATTTCATGGGTTTGCAGCATGGTGGAACTAACATCTTGATTTACAACAGACCAAGTGAGACTAAGTCACCATGAAAATGGCCAACGTGACTTCTGACCAGGCCCAGTCATCGGCAATGTCTCCAGACATCCCACTCCTATGGACCAGAGGAATCAAACAGCAGTACTGAAAAAGCACTCATCTACCAAAAGGGAATCAGCTTAACTTTCTCAACTTAGTACCTCCCTTCATTTGTTTTGGAACACAGGGTTATCCCTCTGCTTCCTCCCAGGCATGTCAACAATTCGCCAGACAGCAGGGAAGAATGGTGCCACCTCCAGCTGCCCATCACACACGCCCGGGAGCCGGAGCAGGAGCAGCACCAGCCCCTCAGCTGCCACAGCTCACACCCAGTGTGCCCACTGACAGCAAACCTACCAAAGAGCACTTCACCTATTCTATTTGCCCCAAAGGCCACCAGTTTCACAAGCATAGCAACAGGTATAGGACACTCAACAAGCTACTGTCATAGCTAAGGCTCACAGTACTTGGAACGCAGACACTTCCCACCCATTACGTGGCACTCACAGCCATGTAAGTACTTAAGGATCTAAGGTCACAGATAGACCGTACCAGCAAGGCGACCAAATTCCCCAAAGTCTTCCCTCGTGCCTCCCTAGTCAACAATAAGCATACTGAGTTTCAGGACATGCTGAAGAATCTTGCCATTTACCAAGTACTCACATAAGCAATTTTTAAGGAGGTTCTTGAAAGTTTTTGCAAGGCGCAGTTATTTTTTTGACTTTTTTTTTCCCCCTCAGTCCTTTAATTGACATGGAGTAAAAGTTGGGTGATTTACATGCGCTTGGGAAGGATGGAAGCAGCTATTTTTAACTGTATCACTTGCTTTTAATTCCATCATTCAATTAGACATATATTTTAGCTTCAGGAAAGTTTCTTTTCAAGAGGTGAAATGCCAGCACAGTACACTAGCAGAACCATTAGCTGTCAAAATAAAACAGGCTTCATATTCACAGAACAACAAGATCAACTACACACGACAGAAATAAGATGGCAGTGCACTTTTACTTTTCAGCAGCTAGCACAGTGTTTTCTGTATTAAATTTAATAGGCATTTTATATGGGATGTCAGATATTTTTGTCTCTGCAAATAGGGTTCTTTCCTTAAAAAAAAAAATTTAAAATCTAGGTTCCCTGCTGCTTATATAGGGAAATCATTGAGGAACAGCAGGGAATTGCAGTCTTACACTAGCAATGACTAGGTAGTCATCATTTTTAAGAACAATGTCACAAAAGCTATTTCGACGCTGTCACTCTTAAGAATAATTAGTTTCCATCAAAGCAACAGATTATCTGTTCATGTTGTCCACTGGGTCATTACAATGGGCAACCAATACAGATAAATGGTATCTAATCTTTTCTGCTCTTCTATTGGACTGATTGATGGTTATAACATCTCCGATATTATAAGGCAGAAAAATTATGCTGACATTTAGAAGCAAAAGCACAGAAAGATAAAACTAAGTACAAAGCACATCTAACACCATAAAAAAAAAAAGAAAAAAGAAATAGCTAAAGACAAATAGAACAGAAAAACAAATGACAATTAAGCCAAAAGAGAATTATAGAGGGGAACAGCTATACGTTGTGGGTGGCAAGGAGCTCAATTAATTATAGAACATGAAGGGAAATCCAGGTATTTCCATGAGATGTTATTAAAAGACATATTGACTGAGCTTTCTTTACATGTTATGCTTTAGAAGAAGACAAAAGGATTTCCCTGGTATTGATTTGTTCCTGGAATTGGTCGACTTTAAGACATGAAGAATAACATAATGAGAGGTGGCTGGGTAGCAAACAAGAAAGAACAAATTGCTGCCACTGACACTCACATTTGTGAGCTTCCATATATTATTGCCTTCTTCAATTTAGCATTTGTTCATATTGCTTGTCAGAAACCATTAAACCACAAAATATGCTCTAAACTAAAATAGGCAAACGTATCAGTTATTCATCTACTGTAGAAATAATCACCGTTTTCAGCTGACCTGCTCAAAAATATTAGCAAGGTTAACTAGCTGGCTGGACTTACAATGTTCCTGGGAGGTACTAAGTGCCCTGAACTGCTCCCAGTAGGAGGGAAATACTCAGCTTTTGGGGAGAGCAGCCTTTTTCCCCCTAGCACTGAAGGTACCTGTCCCACGTGCATCTGCTGCATCTTCTGGTGCACTAGCTTTGCAGCCATAGCGGGATGGCCATGAGACCAACCCTCCAGTCAGAGTAGCCAGATGAGGAGGAGGCTGACTGTCTCTATGACAGCCTGTGGGCCCTTTACACACCTTCTTGCTGCTGGAAGTACACAGAAGCGTCTGCTTTGCTGTGATGGCCTAATCCTGCCCATGACAGGCTGTTATATAAAGTCACTGCATGGGGACCATCCCTTTGCGGGTTGGAGGAAAGAAGGTTGGCATTGCTTCCCACTGTGAAGGCAATCACCATAAGAAAGTCAAAGTGTATTTCTCACCAGTAGTATTTGTACCGATATGAGAAAAATAAGAGGCTCCATGCTGATAATTAGTATTACACTATGGCTGGTTTCTTCCCATGACAGCAAAGGCTTGCAAACATAAGTACCTTCCTTTACGTATGTGCTTAACACTTATCCTTAGAGTTAGGATTCCTCACGCAGTTTTGTATAGCATTAACAGTTCAACTACAAAATAATTTTCTGTTACAATGAATATATCCACAGCAGGAAGAACTCCTCAGACTATAGATCCACAGTTAGTTAGCTACCTTCCTATTCAGACTGTGAGTTATATTTCTTCTCATTCTCTGGCATTTACCTTTTTGATTTATAAGAAACTGTCCCCAGTTTTCACCTCCGAAGTCTTGTGTATTGGTGGATTTTGCCATCTCTGAGACTCATATGATAAAGTCTCAGGCAACAGAATACTTCAGTATGCAAACAATTTTGGAAAAATAGCTTACAAAATACCAAGGGCAATAGTGGATGTGGTAAGCCTTAAGCAGGTGTGAACCATATAGTTTCTGCACTACATTAATGTTCAGAGATGAATGCCTGGATAATAAACTGTCTTTTCATTGGCTGTCACTGATATCCCTTAAGTTTTCACTCTTATGCTCATCCACCAGGTCAATGCTTCTGCGAAGGATAAATCACAGAGCTACCATCACTACATTTATAATTTCTGCCCAGAATGAAATGTTTGCTCCATCTTGTGAGAACATAAGATCACAAAACTATTCCTGTCTCAAACGCAAGCAAAATGCCAGAATCTTGATGTATTTTCTGAATTAAAATAATACAAAAATTCCCATAATGTCATTTATAATATTCCATTAATTACTAAAAAGGACAACATCTTATTGTTATGTTTTTACTTCACATTTGGTTCTGAATTGAAATTTTTTGTTTTGAACTGCACAGATGAATTTTTCTTTCTGTAAGACAGACTATTTTATTTTTGGAACACCAAAACATGTTAATTAAGAATAAGAAGATTGTTCAAATCAACCTATCATTTAGCTTCCACTTCACCTGGTTTGGTTTTGAAATGGAAATATTTTCTTTAAAACCTCACAACTGTCTCTTCTAATTATTTATTCACATCTTTTGAATAATTGTTGCTCATAAAGGCTGTATCAGTCCTGAGGGACAATTACAGTATATATAACACCTGAAGTCATGATATTTCAAATATAAACCTATGAATATCAGTTTAACACAAACACTTGCAACTAAATAGCATGATACAACATAAATCTTCTGAATAAATTGCAAAAATGTATGAACAAGTTCCAAAACTTTTGTTTCAAAACTCTCCAAATTCTATCCTGTGGTAACCTGAAAACAGAATTCCTGCTTTGCACAGTTCTGCTTAAGTCGATGTGGCACTGTAGACTTTGACAGTGAGCCATTTTGTTTCACTTCTACTCTATCCCAAGGCATTAGGATATGCTAGAGTCTGGTTTGTTTTATTTTAAATGGAAATTTTCCTACCTGAGTCCCTGACACAGAAAAAAGTATCACGTTATTTCACTAGTTGCACAACAATTTGATAATAACTTTTTCACCTGTAAAGCACTTGCTACTAGTATTAATATATAAAAGGCAAGGATGAAAATCTGAATTTCTAGCACTTCTGTCATAGTTTAATAAAATGTTATGGTCCAAAATTTTTAGTCTCCTTTGTTACATTTTTTTTCCTTCAGCTATCAGATAACTTTGGGGTTAAGCTAACTATGGTTGAGATGGATAAAATAGATCAGTCTTTCATGTAACCAGTAGAAAACAATAAAGCTTATCCCACTTCTTCAAAGCAAAAGCAAATCCAAATCTGCTCTGAAATTTGGACCTAATCTGGGAGGCCAATGGAAGCACCTTTTAAAAAAGGCAAAAATGTGGAGGCAGCACTGGCTGGAAAGGGCTTGTGCCTCTGAAGAGGGAAATTATCTTCTGATTCCTTCATCTCTTCTTTTCTCAGTGAAACTCCCAGTATATAAAACCTGAGATGTTTTTACTCTTATCACCAAATAGTCCTACGAACTAGAATTTGTGCAAAATCCTAATTTTTTCACTACCTGTTCAAGTAAATGGGGTAATATAATTTCAAGTCTGAGTATTAACTCTCGGCTCAATGGCTCAAATTATAATACTTCAGTTTCTTCAATATGCCCTCTATTTTTAGAAAATAATGGAATCAGAATAAAAAGATGAAACTTTCCACAAATGGAGACACAGATACAACACAGATTAAGTCAATCAAAATCCTTCAAGATTTTTTAAACATTCCACTTCGATTTTTTTTAAAAAATCAATTTAAATTCCTAAGTGAAAAGTCACTTGGACTAAAAATGTAACTTAATTTAAAAAAAAAAAATCCAAGGAAACATTTCCATAGTTTCAAAGCTTTTCTCTTTTTTGCTTTTTTTTTTTTTTAAATGAATACTGTGTTAGAAGTCACCCTTTCTTAAAATGCAAAGCAAAACAAAACAAATTAAAAAAAAAAAAAACCAAAAAACTACAAAAGCCCCAGCTTTGATTTCATACTCTCATTTTCTGGAGAAAAAAATATTGGAATAATATAGACTTCCTCTACTAACCAACAACGGGACCTTTAACTCTATAATAGTTAAAGAAGATAATGCTCTCTCCTCAGGCTCTGTGACTTTGTGTGGTGGTGCAAATTAAGGGGTATCTACTTAACTGCTCTCCTTTTGATAAGTAAGTTTCAAGAGATGATAACGCTCTGATGTTACATGTGATATGGCTGAGTGAATGAATGTGAAGTAGGAGGATAAGAAACTGTTTTATCTAGTTTTTTCTTCCCTTCTGTTGTCTGTTTATGCTGTGACATTTTCTTGTTTTAGCTCTCTTCTGCTTCTTTGGAAATTAAATGAGATCCAGTATCTCAGAGACTACTGGCACTTATGGATTGGCGAGACTAACGTAAAAGCAATTAGCTAGGAAAGAAAAGAAACTAATTGCCTGGATTTAATTTTTTAAAATAATTATAAACGAATCCTACAGCAAAAATTTGTAGCAAAGGTGAGGTTTGATAAAGAAAGCCAGGCCTGGGAAAATCAAAATGAGAAGGTGCAGGCAAAACATCTCTCCTGAATTACAGGGTCAAGAAGAGTGGATGAAGGAGTGGTGGGGCTGTAATGACACTGAAAGAACGGCAGCCTCACGTATTCAGCCTCACCAGCAATCTGCCAGCTGGCATCAACATTTGCTAAACATACCAGGATACTCGGAACAAGATGTTAAAAGTGATGTATTGTACTCCGTTTATACCAGGGAACCACAGACATATTCCACCTGGATGCCAGAACAGTTAAGTCCTGTGTGTTGTACATGGGAAGACTATATTTGGAAACCCATTCTGACAACTACATTTCTTTTGAGTTGTTCACTGCCTGAACTCAACTTTTATCAGTTTCAACAACAATGAATCTATCTAAACCTCATAAAAAGGAAAAGGATATGTGCTGTCTCTTTGCCAACATCCAATCGTGTTTATCACATACATAGACTGTGAAATTTGAGATCCTATGAGAGAAAATAATTACAAGTATAGGTACATACTTTCCTGTACAAGTTGTTAAACTAATTTGAAGCTCTATCTCGTGACCTACTTTCTAACGAGCTCTATTTAAATCTGTGATATACTACTGATTTTGATTAAACACTTAGGGTTTTAATCTAACCTGTACTCAGAATACACTACTCCACACTGTACTCTGTTCAAGTGTAGAAGGCCATTTTGCAGTTTTATCTAAAGGGGTGCAAATAAGCAACTTTTAAAAGTACACTAGGACAAAAGCTTCTCTTTTTTTTTTTTCTTCCCCCCTGTGTTTTTGGATCTCTAAAGCTAAAGTCACCACTAAGTCATATAAAACTCTCTAAACTCATCACAAATTCCTGACTGCTAAGGAAAACATTGTGTAGCAAATTATAGCCAAAATTTTGCTCCTCTGAATCCTGTAAGATTAAAACAGTAGTATCTGAGCAGTGCTTCTGATGACTGCACGCCTGGGAAAGACAGAGATGGCAACAGACTTCACAAGTCTCAGTCCTGGGGTTCTCTGGCAGAGCTGATGAAAGACAACATAGTGAATTTGCGTGTGAGTATCCATGCAGTGGATCATCTAGCCAGTCTTGCCCACAGGCTCGGGAAGCGTTAGATTCCTATCATCCAGGTTTTCAGGTTAGTATACGAAATACAGACAGAGGAAGGCTACCAAGATGCATATAGACTGTCTAATTTTAAGCATCTGACTTAAATGCCATAAACTGTACTCCGAGGGCATCTTTCTCCAACTGCATATGCAGAGAATTTGCCTGTCTGGGCTCAAATTTAGGATGTAAGTAGTGCATACATGTTCCCCAGAGTGCCCCTGAAGAAAGACAAGGTCCCACTTACAACTCTCAGCCACTTGCACAGGCAAAGTCACAACATCTTTTCTTCCTTAAGACTCAGCCAGGACAATGGATCGCAGGCAGCATTGCTATGGCAAAGCAGGCAGCATACAAGAACCACAGAGCATGGGGAAAAGAAATTAGCTGTCCTTCCTCCTCCTTACAAGTACCAGCTCTGGGTCCTTCATATAAAGACCTTTAATGGTTCAGACTGCTCTCTAACCCAAGTACGTCACAAGCAGATAGACACCTAGACTGCCCGGGTGAAACTCAGGCTGGCCTAAGGGGGCTCCAATGTAAGTGCTCTGAAACAGATATACAAAGTGAATCCCTGCAGCAGATGGCATTTATTTCGTAACCTGCAACGATTTTTTCCCTGTTAGAATAGTGCAAAAACCTGCAATAAGTATAACTTACCAACTCCAGCACATCAGTTTACAGGGGAGGTGGTTCAGGCACAGGGTCCCCAGTACCACATTGTTTCAGCTTTCTGCAGGTCACGGCTCGGCATAGGGCATAAAGAGCCAGTTCTGTGATTTCCTTCTAACCTTGTGAACAAACAGCTCTCTCAAGATCACCATTCCTGCCTTCAGCTAGCACTGAATGTACTGCCATTTGCAAAAGGTCAAAGTAAATTCACCTGTGATTAATTCAATGAGTAGTTTGATTTTTACATTTACTGCCACACTTCAAAGCAAGGACTAAGAACATGCTGTAAACATAACTCTTACCATCAAACTAATTCTGTAACTTACGGTTACAGAAAAAAATTAAAGTTCCTTGTTTGAAACCAGATGCATTTTCAAGAGCTCTTCTACCTGATTTTGTGCCCACACACTTCAGAGGTAACTGCATGTTACATGCTGAGAATAGCTTACACGTTCCAGTCATGGGGGAAAAAAACTAACAGACACTGAGCAAAACTTGACTTTTCAGCTACGAAGGATATAAATATTTCTGAGATAGGAAACTAAGTGCTTGACCATAAGGGCAACATGAGGCCAAAGGCTGATTCATTAGTAATCTGAATTTACATAAGACATGCCTAACCATATCTACACCTAGAAATTTTTGAGAAAATCTTGATTTAAAGTGGCCCATTGGAAAGAAAAGATGGTTTTGATCAACCTGTTTAAGCTTAAGATAAAAGCCCCCAAAAGGACTTCCTAAACCAGGGGGAGTGACACTTGACCTGCTAAGGAACTTTCCCTGACCAAACAAAAGCAATTCAGGGAAGCAAGTGATCAAATCAGGATTGACGTGGGGGCGGGGGGGAACCCCCAACCCACCACACACCCCCTAATTGAACACATTTGTTACTTGTATCTTCTGCTACCCAGTGACAACTTTCTTCACTGAACCAAACTGCTCTGCCCTCCTTGCATGCAGAAGTATCAACCATGCCCTACCAATACGTGTGTGGGAAAGAGACCTTTGTTCTTTACTGGGGAAACCATCCTGGTTCTATAGTGCTTCCAGGTGCAATTTATAAATCCCTGAGACTTTGGGATGTTGAAAGTGCAATGGAAGAATGAGAAGAATGGCAATAGAAGACTGCAATGAGATTTTTCTTTTCCAGGAAAGTAAGATCCAGGTCTAGTATTTTTAATACTAAGTTAGTAGTTCTTAGACCTCTTGAAGTTTTGTTGTGCCGTGGTTGACAGACACAGAGAGCAACTGGAACAACCTTGTGTGCAGACACAAAATGTTTCACAAATTGCCACTTAGCCACAGACGTGGCATTAAACATTATTCCAAAGTGAGGTCTGTATCCTTGCATTTCAATAACTAAAATCCTACCTACTTAGTACATCTTAACATGACAGAAGTCATTAAGTTCCTCAGGAGTCATTAGCATTCCCCACGTAGATGCTCTAAGGGTTTTTTTAGTAATTACTTTTGCAGTGCTATCACTAGAACTTCACAGACACAAGACATCACCAACCTATGTAACATATTAGTTAAAACAAGCTGTAACATGTTCGAGTGCAATCGAAGCAGAAAAGACAAAAGGCTACGTCAAAACATTTCATCATTGTTCCCCCAAGTAACAATATAATTTGGCATGTCCCAGAGCATGTTTGCAACAACACATCTAACACAGAGAGCTTAGCCCACGCTCAATCTCAAAAGTTTTCTTCACACACCCTGCATAAAAGCCTTAAATCCTAATTCACAGACTTGCTTTCTTGCCTGCTGGGAATACTGAACCGAAATTCAGGACTGGGGCTCCTTGGTGTTACACATCATGGAAGGTGAATGCAAAAAGTAACCAGACTTGAATCCCGAGCAGGAATTTCTGCTCATGTTTGCTCACTTGAAAATCAGTTCTAAAAGCAAAACCTACCCTAAGTAACAATTCTACCTCCCATCCTCTTTCCCCAACTGACCCAACTTCCAGCCCTTCCTTTGAGAGGTTCACCAGAGCCTAGTGGGTTGCCTCCTTCTTTATGTCCAGTGACAGTTACTTTTTCTTCATCCACTTATTTCAGATTGTGCAGAATATCTAGTCAGACATCCATTTATTGCAAGACAGGTAAAAGATACCAGAATTACAGACTGACACATAGCAGGCTATAATTGAAAGAGTCAATGGAGAATCTCACAAATAAAAGGAATACTTAGGAAAAAGCAGAGATTGACAATACTCATTTTTATCAAAGCATTATATTTGAAGCAGTGAAAAAGACAGTGTCCTTGGCTCTGGGAAATTCTATCCTTTCTGCCAAGAGGGAATGGTAACTTTCCTATTCTAAAACTGAAATACTACAGTTACCTCCACAGACCCATGGTGCCGGGACATTTTTCAGAATCATCCACTAGCACAGGATCAGTTTGAGCATAATGTTTTCATTACTGGAATAGCTCCCTGCAAAAACTGGGGTATGATCTATGGCCAAAAGCACATTGCTGAAATTTACCCCAAATCCACCTAGCAGTGCTTGGGCTAAGTAACTCACCTTTAAGACAGAGAGCAGGGGGGACTCCATCCTGGAAAGCCACCAGACATCTCTCTGTGACTGCTCTAGCCACTGTGCTGCCTTGATACGTCCTGTTATCTGGAGACAGGGGCTGCAGGAGAAGGTCTGAGGAAGAGGGGGCTGCTGTGGCGGCATGGAACCCATCCTTTTATAACAGGGTATCCTCAAGTCTATCCTGGAAAGACGTTTTGCAGCCCTGCGGTTGCTTGCCATGTCCTTCAGCACTGACTTTCTCCCTGCCCATGGAGGAAGAACAAGCTGTATTTTTTGGATCCTTTGAAGGGGCCTCAGTCTTGCAGAGGTAAGAGGAAATGCAGGTCGATGGTATCTGCTAAAGCGGACTTCCTCCAGTTGTCCTATAAAAGAAGAAAGAAACAGAACTGCAAATTTCTCTCTATATGATTTTGAATATATAGCCAAGAGACCATTGATGGGACTTTCTGGACACATAATATGAATGAGAAGCAGCTCCAGATATATGCACACACATAGACCATACGAGCATCCTTGCCCTTGACATTTCCTGCAAAGAGACAAGACCATTTGATCACATGGGCCAAATGAAAGTGTGTGGCCATAAACGAAGGCACCACTTAGCTTGAGTTTGATACAAGGTGTTGAGCTTCAGTCAGAAGACCCTGAACTCTTGTGTCTTACATTAAATGCATATTTTAAAGGAATATTTTCTCTTAGAAGTCAGGCATGTACACATACAGCAACATCAGAGCAGAGCTGATGCTCACAAATTAATAACAGGTTTAAAACCCTGCAGTTTTTCCTGATGGAAGCCTAGCATTCTGTAATGGGTTAAACTGCTGTTAGAGGAAAATATCTACTGTTTTATAGTAATTTGAGTTTCAGTGAAGGGTATTTTTCACTCTAGTCTCTTTAACAGTCTCTACACAAAGTTCCATAGCTTGTCTTAAACCAGCTATTTACTCGAGTGAAAAAGATTTCCAGGTATGAGGAAAATGCAATATTATCTGTTATACATCAAAAAATAATAATGCTTGTGATAGGATATGATTTTTTATTTTTCACATATTTAAGTCTATATATTGTCTAGTGTTGTTTCACCATTGTCTCATCATCAAGATTAACATTAAATCAAATAATGAATTATTCATGAGGTGTGAATAAATGGAATTAGCCTTTCTAGCATTCACTCTGTAAATCACATCTTCTGGATAAATGCACTTTTTTCCTTTTTTTTTTTTTTTTTTAGATGTCTGAACACTAGAAATAATGACCTGGCTTGCTGCCTTGCTAGATTAGCTCTTGTTAGGGTGATATTTTTAGATGAACATAGGTCTCATCAACCAAGAGATGTCAGGTCTGCTATCATTCCTGTCAGCTTCCTAACTTCCAACGGTTTCCCTCTCCATCCCTAAACTCTACCTTCACCCCTAGTAGCCATGGTACCTGGAGCTCAGATGATTTGTTGAGCTTGACTCATTATCTACTGTGTTGTAACAGCAGTTAGAAACTGAATGACATTCAATTAAAATGATATTAGCAGCTCAGGAGTGATTTTGTTTAATTTACTCCTACTCAGATGTAAAAACATTAGTGACTTTTTTAATTGGACCTCATAATGTCTAACTCCTACTCAAATGCAATGAAATTAAAGACTTTGGTGGCTAAATACCGCTTAATTTACTCCTACCCATCTATAATGACATTAAAGATGCTTTAGGGTAGATATTGTTTCCAATCATTTATATTCAAAAGAAATCTGAGCTTATAGGTACTATTATTGAGCATATAATAAAATCATACAAGAAATGTATCTATACGGTAGGGGATAGTTGGTTACAAGTAATATTAAAAAGTAATCATTCATTTTTAATGCAAGGATATTAAAAAGTAATGTTAAACACAAGAATTTGTGAAGTTTCCTGTTCTTCACAGTCTCTTCAAGGACACAATCCTTTCCTTTTTTAATTCAGTGTGTGGTTTTACATTAAACATTTTTATTAAATTGCACATGGTTTTAAAATCTTTCTTATGCGGTATTTATATGATAAATCCAAGGCTGACTTGTTTCATTACAGGGATAGACAGCAAAGCATACTTTTCAGTAATGGGGTTCACTTTGCTCTGTAACTGTTTGTAATACAGCTTAATGGATTCTTCTAAAGTTCAAACATTTTAGAGGACTATGCAGTTCTCTGCCACCTGTACACTACATCACCTCCCTTTTAAATGTTACTTGTCGTATACCGAGTTGATGATATTTGCATCTAATACAAGTACCTACCTATGTTTTGTGACATCGATAAGGCTGGACCATCAAATCCTTCATGCCTCTTTTACTCGCAGAAAAATTCCATTGATTTGGCCTTTGGCATATTCCTCTCTTTTCCTTCCCAGCTTTAAAAAAAAAGAAATCATAATTAAAAATGCTTCCGTCATGCAGATAAGCTTCTAAATATTAAAATGAAAAGAACCTACAACATTTCACTTAGGCTTTTATCATGAAGACAAGCGGTGCAGATTTCAGATTTGCTTTTGAGATGGCTGAACAAGATTTTTCCTTTAATCTTGTGCTCTGATCTAGCGTGTGGCTATGGAAAGGCCTGTTCCAAGTAACTAGCATGAACCATTGTCAAGGGAGAGAGGGGATATTTCTCTTTTTCCCCTCTTGGCAACAAATAGCCAGCATCCTTGTCCTGCCGACTGGTGGGTGGTTCAATGACTTTCTTTCACCCCGGTTTTTTCAAGTGATGGTGCCTTATACCAGCTTCATCCCATTCCAAATGGAACATGGTCCCTTGAGCTCTGGAACAGCAAAGCCTGTCAAAACCATGACCCCTGATTAATTTTCTGATTCTGAGGCATGAGCCAACACATTACTTCTGGATTTCTCGTGCAAACTAGTTTAAAATAATTTGATAATTTATAATGGTTGCTTTATAATAATTTTATGGTTTCATTGTAAAAAACTATTTTAATCCTGGAAAACATTTGTATGCAATTTTGTGATTCATTCCAATTAAACCTGGAATTTGGACACGGGAGGATTTAGAGTAATTTTTCCCTGGGCATGGGCTTGCAAAGGGTGAAACAGTGTGGGCTTGAAACGCCAAGGAGTTCAACACTATTTTGGAGTATTCATAGCAACATTAGTTACCATATAAACACTTAAAATTAAGCACCAGCTAACTCAGATCCTTCATGTGTCCTCTGCTCTGACCTGCAGCAGGTCGAATGCAGATCGTTAGTGCCATGATGGAAAAGGGGGCACCCTAGATACAATTAAAGCTCTCAGAGTAAGAACGTTACTACTATACATTTGAACATGGCTCAGCTATCAACAGATAATCATTGCAATTTTATAAAATTAAGCTACTACTGGCATTTAGCATATTTACTGTAGATAGGATTTATGTAATTGTTTCCACTTAAAGTGGTCAACTGGGACCACTGAGCATTTGGATTTCTGTTGTCACTACACCTCTCTCTCCCTGCTTTTTTCCTGCCATCTTCTTCCCTAAAGCAGTCTCTGAGTAACCTATTACCAGTGGGTACAATGCAAGGGAAAGGAAGCACAGTAACAATACGGTGAGTAAACTGAACACAGGTGGATAATGTCTGCAGTAGGGAACACCACTAAAACACCATAGAAAAGAAAGTGGATATTAAAAACAGCGATTAACTGAACAAAGAGTGACATTCCAGGATCATACAAGTCTGAAACATATGCAAAAAATACACAAGGACCCCTAATGTCTGAGACATTAAAGGAATCATTAACAGAATACAATTCTAAATAACTTGCACGTATAGTGAAAATGGCTCAATATCAACAATTCAGGTGTGAAATGACAAATTTCAAGACAGATAGCCAAATACATATTTTTCTGCAAAGGAAGCCTCTCAGCATGCAGCACAGTAAAGCACACAGACTCAGATTCAATTGGAGGTTTTTTTTGTACTCCCCCTGAAGTCAGAAGCATTATTGAAGTCAAGGATACTATGGCCAGGATGAAGTCCTTTAATGGATTGAGACTTAAATGTCTACACTAAATGTGCAGAGGTGCCTTATATTAACAAGACGTTTTATATTAACAAAGAACAAGAGAGAGCACACATCTTCATCAGGAAAAAAAAAAATCTGTATAATTGCCCTTTTCTGAGATGGTCATAGAATCATAGAATGGTTAGGGTTGGAAGGGCCCTTAAAGATCATCTAGTTCCAC
Source organism: Eurypyga helias (assembly GCF_000690775.1). NCBI lineage: Eukaryota > Metazoa > Chordata > Aves > Eurypygiformes > Eurypygidae > Eurypyga > Eurypyga helias. The sequence continues at coordinate 52,672 of NW_010229068.1, forward strand.
CCCCCCTGCCATGGGCAGGGACCCCTTCCACTAGACCAGGTTGCTCAAAGCCACATCCAGCCTGGCCTTGAAGACATCCAGGGATGGAGCATCCACAACATCTCTGGGCAACCTGTTCCAGTGCCTCACCACCCTCTCTGTGAAGAATTTCTTCCTGACATCTAATCTAAACCTCCCTGATTTCAATTTATCCCCATTACCCCTTGTCCTATCACTACCGGCTCTTGTAAAAAGTCCTCTCCCAGTACCCTTGTAGGCCCCCTTCAGATACTGGAAAGCTGCAATGAGGTCTCCTCGGAGCGTCTTCTTCTCCAGGCTGAACAAGCCCAGTTCTCGCAGCCTTTCATCATAGGAGAGGTGCTCCAGTCCCCTGATCATCTTCGTGGCCTCCTCTGGACTCGCTCCAAGTGGTCAATATCTTTCTGATGTTGACGGCTCCACAGCTGGACGCAGCACTGCAGGTGGGGTCTCACCAGAGCAGAGTAGAGGGGCAGAAATTTAAATGCGTCTTAACCTTCACCTAGTTCCCCTGCTCTAGTAACAAGGGCTACAAGCAGATCACTTCCCACGCAGTGCAGCCTTTGCCAAAGACAGGAAAGAGCAGTCCAGAATGGACGAAAGAACATCGAAAGAACTCCTGGCCGCCACATTGCCAATCGGGCAATCCCATTTAATCTCAATAATGTGATTGCAACACATGTACAAAGCACCCTAATTCTCTTTATAGGTTCTTGACCCATTATATAGAGTATTCAAGCAATCTATATCCTATCTAATCTCATTTTATAAAGCCATTATTTAATACATGCACTAACAAATCTCATGCTTATATATTTTCCAGTTTTCTGGAAAAAAAAAAAGGTTTCTTTGTTTTCTGTCTCTAATATCTATTTTTAACATCTCAACCAAGTGAAATGTTTCTGTTGCAACTAGTTCAGAACTGTTTCGGGAAAGAGGAAGATAGTCTGTAATTTCCGTGGTGGAAATTTTAATAAACAGCACCCTCAAGAGGATTAGAACTCACTTCCTTCACTGTTTGGTTGAAAAAAAAAAAAAAAAATCGGTTGCTAGGCTACCACTTTTGAATATAGCCAGAATAATTTCCCGGGGTTATTTAAGGTGTTTAACTACAGAACAGATACTGTGCGGGAATCCATGTATGCGCTAAAAGCCCCAGTCACAAGTGCTACGGTGGCGGCCCTGAGGCGTCTGGGTGGTTTACGGTGAAACCGAAGCTCGCCAAGATCAAAACAGACAATAAATCCCCATTGTGAGATGACCCTTTAAGGAGGTGACTTTGGAAAGGGATAAGGAGGCAGCCTGATTTGGGCTCCCTGCTGCTCTGCACATTTGGGAAAGTCCTTGTGAGTAAAGCTAATGCAAAGAGAGGTCTTATGTTTTGTTCTGAGGGTGATGAGTCCCACGGCCATCCTGGCTCACGGGCTGAAGGCATGAGAGCACACCTGGACTATTTCCTTAACACTACACCAGGATTAAGTCCTGGACACACACTGTGGACATTTGGGAAGGAAGCATATCAGCTCTAGCCCATGCTGGGTGACGGGAGGACTGACTGGAACTAAGGGCACACTGCCAGTGCCCTTCTTCCCCAGGAAGGATAGAAGGTCATTAGCTGGGGGCACAGCTGCCAGGAAGATTACAGCCTTTGCCCCCATAAATCTCAGCCTGAGCCAAGACATCTTCAGAGTCCTGAAGGAGAACAACTCATGATATGTCTGGATCTAGCTTAAAAATCAAGTCTCAGAACAGAAACTGGATGTGCTGAGGAACAACCACAATTTGCACAGCATCAGAAGTCATTCTAGTGCTTAATTCTACCATACGATGGAGTGCATATATTTTCTTTGCAGAAGTAACACCGTCCAGATGTCTTTCCTCTTCCACTCATCCTTTCCAGCTAAACACATATCATCTCAATACCACTTGAAGTGATTTTCTGGCTTCTTAGTGATAACTTCACTGAAAAGATTTCTAAGAATACCAGAACACTCGATGTTAAATACAACAGTAATTTACAGAATGAATAAATTTGATTCCCATTTGGATTTCTCTCCACTGTGTTGACAATGCTGATGTACAGGAAATCAGATCTTTTATATTAGGTTTAAAAAGAATCTTGCAAAAATAAAATAAAACCTTCAGAACAGAAGTCATTAAATAATTGAGTATAATTATTTTACACTTAATTTAGTAAACTGATTTTCAAAGGATATATGCTGGGTTCTCACTGCTGCAAAATTGCACTCAGAGTCTGCTGTATTGGCAAATGTTGTTATTTGGCCTTTTTGTTTTAATTACGAGCATTTTTCCTGTGCTTATCCATTTTTAGGCCTTAAAAAGATATCCTTAGCATTTTAAACGGTGAGTTAATAAGGCCTTAGCAAGCATAGCCTTCTGAAGAGTAGCCACATTCATGCTTAATGTTGTTTCAGAGGAGTGTGAATTCCTAGAGATGGAGTACCCAGCCAGATACAGATGTGACTGGGACTGTCACAACGAGCACATCTAATCCATCTGCCAAAAGGAAGCTGCTTTGTCAAACCAGACCTGACAATTCAGAACTGTTTTCACAGTTATACTTCGGTATCAAGAACTATTTTTAAACTACTTTTTAAAAGCATTTTTATTACTTTTTTTTTTTTTTTTAATCTAGATTCTTTTACTAAAGCTAGAAATTATACCTATATGCTGAAGAAAACTCAGGCAGAAATAACTCATATCTGATCATTATTCCCTGGAACAACAATAAACAGCTGCTTATCTGTGATCATGCTACTTGGCTGGAGCATTAACTTGGATATCAAAGCTTTCAAGATTCACATTAATGTAAGCTCCACAAATTATCTGCTATACACCCATGAATGGCTCCGGTCCCATTATTCTGAGATAATAGATTTCCTCCCCTTCTCCCAAGTTTTCCCGCCCATTCTTAGCATGTCTGGCCAATTTTCTGACATGAAAGCCTTACTAAACCATATTGATTGCTCACTTTACTTGCCATATACTGCAATGTACAGAGCCCCTTTACTTGCCTCCTACAGAGCCCTGGGAGCAGCGGTAAGTGACTGGAGCACGCATCAGTCCTCTGGTTCAACAGGAAGGGTTTGAAAAGTCCAGTCAAATCTGGCGAATCAACAAATGGGTACAGGGCTGGTGCCACAGCCAGGCGTCTGGCTACTTAAACCATGGGATTTGTTTGGAGAAACCTGGTCTGCTGAGGGTTGATGGGGTCCAAATGTCAGAGAAGGGTCATAGGCTTGCCAAGATGGTGAAGAGGGCTTTAAACTAAAGTTGCAGGGAGAGGGAAACCTCAATCCATCCCCTCTCCTACCAGTTTGATGCCAGTGCCAGACACCTGGATCCTGGAGGTGGATCACAGGACAGCAGGAGAGCACCTGAAGAACAGCACAAAGGAATTCCAGCCACTCCAGCCCATAAGTGAGCTTCATCAGGGGCCCAACTTAAACGCCTCTATGCAAATACACATAGCAAGGGGAATAAACAAGAGGAGTTAGACGTGCGCACACCTGCATGGCTGTGATTCTATTGGCATCACTGAGATGTGGTGGGATGGCTCCTATGACTGGAGTGTTAGCATGGAAGGATATGGCTCTTTAGGAAGGACAGGCAGGGAAGAAAAGAAGGTGGTGTCGCCCTCTATGTCAATGACCAGCTGGAGTGCATGGACCTCTCCCGGGGATTCAAGAGGAGCCAGCCCAGAGCTTACAGGTCAGGATTAAAGCGAGGACGGGAACAGGTGACATAGTGGGAGTCTGCTACAGATCACCGGATCAGGAAACTGAGTGGATGAGGCCCTCTATCTACAGATAGGGGCAGCCTCACGCTCACAAGCTCTGGTCCTCATATGGGGGACTTCAACCACCCGGATATCTGTTGGAGGGACAACATGGCAGGGCACAAGCAATCAGGGAAGTTCCTGGAATGTGCTGATGATAACTTCCTTATCCAAGTGATAGAGGAGCCGACGAGGAGGGGTGCCATGCTGGACCTTGTTCTCACCAACAGGGAGGGGCTGGTAGGGAATGTGAAGCTCAAGGGCTGCCTTGGCTGCAGTGACCATGGAATGGTGGATTTTGAGATCCTTACGGAGATGCGGAGGGTGCACAGCAAGCTCGCTGCCCTGGGCTGCAGGCAGGAGAGGAGACTTGGGCCTCTTCAGGGATCTGCTTGGTAGAGTACCATGAAATGAAGCCTTGAAAGGAAGAGGAACCCAAGAAAGCTGGCCAGGATTCAGAGATCTCCTCCTCCAAGCTCAGGAGCAATGCATCCCAACAAAGAGGAAGTCAGGCAAAAACAGCAGGAGGCCTGCATGGATGAACAAGGAGCTCCTGGAGAAACACAAAGAAAGTCCACAGAGGGCAGAAGCAGGGACAGGTAGCCTGGGAGGAATACAGAGAAATTGTCTGAGCCACCAGGGATCAGGTTAGGCAAGCTAAAGCCCTGATAGAATTAAATCTGGCCAGAGACGTCAAGAGCAAAAAGAAAATCTTCCATAGGTATGTCAGTGACAATAGGAAGACTAGGGAAAATGTGGGTCGGGGCAATTCCAGGCACAAGTACAGGCTGGGCGGAGAATGGATTGAGAGCAGCCTCAGGGAGAACTCAACATGAATTGTCAATGTGT
>NW_010229069.1:0-36010 GCF_000690775.1 Eurypyga helias
TCCCTCCTTTCCTCCCTCCTTCCCTTTCTTCTTCTTCAAGTGCCCGCGCAGGAGCTGCTCCAGATCCCTCTCCCGCCCCGGCGAGAGGGAGGAGGCCGTAGAGGATGGGACCCTCCCGGATGCGGTGGGGAGAGCAGCTTCTTCCCGGCGGCGGAGGGGAAATGCTGCCATTGTTCGCAGAGGAATAAAAAAAGCCGCCGAGCGGTAGCGGTTTCTCAGCCGCTCTTCGAGGGGGAAACAGAACTAGTGCAGCTTTATTCTGCGGCACTGGAGAAACTGTCCTTTAATTTGTTTTTATTCGTTATTCTTTCCTAGTCGTTAAAAAAGTTACTTGGCTCTTCTTTAGGAGAGGAACTCTTGTTTTGGTGAGGAAGCGCAGATGAAATAAACAGGACTTCCCAGGATTACAAGTAGTCCACTTTGCTAGTTCTTTTTTTACCCCTCATCTTTCCCAAAAAGCCACGTGTCTACTTTCCTACCAAAACCTGATGTTCGTATCAGTTCTGTGTGCCATCTGTACTGCTTGTGACTCTTGTACTTCTCCAGGTTGTGTTGCCCCAGATTGCATTGTTCCTGCCCTAGAACCAAAATAACCAAAATAACAGCTACACTTTCACACGTTTATTGGGCTTGCTGAGTGATGCCCAACTGTTTGCCTGCCTGCCCTACAGAGAACTGGGGAAGTAGGTAGTGGGTTAGGGAAGTCACAGCAATTTAGTTTGCAACTTACTGCTATCCCAGAAAACTTCTAATTCTTTATCAGTAAACATCTAAAGTAATTCATAAGACTAGTAATCTCATAAAGGTGTGTTATGAAAGAATGCCATACCGGAGAGCAGGTGATGGAGAGGACTGATTTGCTCTTTGCTCTTGGCTCATCTGCCTGTGAAAGGTTCTCCCTTACAGTTGAAGACCTGTTATATGAATTAAAATGAGGGTGAACCCTAACACAAATAACATTTAGTTTAAGAGTACATCACTTGAGTTTTTCTAATAACGTGGGTTTGTCTTAATCAGTTCCGGGTAAAACGCTGATAAATTAAATTTTTCAGAAACAAATTTGAGTCTGGTCACGTGTAAATTCATGTGTGCAGAAGTAGAATAGTTCTGTGCTGTAAGTATAGTGCAGACAGATACTGCCAAAACAAGTGACAAGGGTGCTCTGTTCCACTCACGCAGTCCTGGTCTACTCAGGTTGTGGTTAATATTTAAAATTCCCTACAGCCATGATGCAAGGAACAATGGTGGTACAGATGAAGATAGTCTTATGATAATTTGATGTAGCTTATTCTAACAGTCAGGAGACCCTTTTGCTCTTTTCATTGTATTCGCTCCAGTTGCTCTCCTGCTGAGGCTGTGTTCTGTAGTCTGCTTCCTCAGTTTGTGAACCGTGCAAAATACAGGGCAGAAAAGTGAGAAGAGTCTAGTGCCCCTTTTACCTCAGCTTGGCTTGGTTTGGGGGTTTTTGTGCCTTTTTTTCACCCCCAAAAATGTTGATGTTTGTTCTTTTCCCAGTTTCATTTCTGTGACTTTCATGTTGACTCAGGACCTGCTCGCTTGAACTGTATTAGTTTAAAATAGAAAGTTCTACTGGGAGAAATGGATTCCTCTGCACTTTCCCATTACTGTCAAGTACGAAAGAAGGGTAGTTGTTACTGCCTACGGTGTTACTTACTGCCTCGCATTCTGGTCATTGTGATGGGTCCTCTAGAAGCTTCTATTCATGAACTACTGTTTCTGATTTGAAGCTGACAGCTTAGATTGATAAGACACAGTTTTGCATATCTGGACAGTTGAGAATGTGCTGTAGGGAGAAAGTGATTTGCATTATTACTTTGTTTATGTAGCGGATGTTTTACAGAACACCGTATTTGTAATAATGTAAAAATTGCTTTATGTGTAAAGCAATAAACTGTTGTGTTTTGTTTGTGTTGGGTTACATTAATTTGATTCACCACTGTTTGTTCAGGTTGGACTATAGGAATTATTTACACTAGTTTTGCCAGTAGCAGGGGCTGAAAAATAGACTGTAGCTTTGTTGTTATTCTGGGTACAATATAACTGTATTTATACCCAAGCTGGGACAAAAGTTTTGTTTGCATGTGTAGTAAAAGGGCCATTTAGGACTTGTGGCTGGATGGAGCTTCCCTTGGTTGTTTTGTCTTGTTCTGGGCTTCAAGGTACTCATCCTTGAGATTCTTCTCGGATCTTTTTAAATGACTTTTTCCAGGAGAAGTGGGAGGAAGAATGTTCTGCCTGATTAGCACCAAATGAACCAAAGGTTATAAGGGTGAAATACAGACCACAGAGTCATGGATTTACGAGCTGACTAAGATGGATGACAACTGAGAACTGTCTTGAGCTGACTGACTTGACTTGAAGTCAGATCTTTTTAGTGAAAATGCATCTTTCCCCTTCCATCTGGAGCTCATCGAAACTATGCCTCTCAGTGTTGCCTCTTAGTCTCTCATTAACTTACTGTTCATCATAATTGTATTCTTTGTCCTTGGACTCACAGCTTTATTCAGTTTGGCTGATCTGGCTCCTACCAGTTGTATTTATTTTTTCAAATTGTACTTGCTTTTTTTGAGATGAGAGTCTCATAAATGTAATACTGCCTGCATACATTGCTTGTGACCTGTTAGAAATAGGTATTGCACGGCATTTTACTCTGACCATCTCCCTACAAGTTACACATCTTGCTCTTCAAGAAGGAAATCTGTGCTGCCCATGAGAACTGCGTTATCTGCATTCAGATGGCTGAGGCTGGCATTCTCTCGATGGGAGAAGACACAGCAGTAAGATTAGAGGCACTTTAGCAAATATTAGAGTGTGTTTTTTTTACACAAAAACCTAGAGTATCCGTGCATGATACTGGTATTGTGAGTCGGTGTACGAGGCCAGCTTGGGTCTGACTCAAGGTTGCCTGCAGCTTTGGCTAGCAAACTGGGTTACTTTCCGGCAGTTGTGAAGATGTGACCATACATTGTCAAGTTCTCTGATCACCTTTGCATTTCCCAAGTTTTTATTTCACCTACACACACATGCATAATGGAAAAAACCCCCAACTTTCTATTATACATACACAGACATATAAAAATTCTTCCGACCAAGCAGAGGATACAAAACAGAGTAAGGATCTCTTACTTTAATGCTGTGGAAAAAGTGCTTGCTTTGTTTATACTCTAATGAGTATGCTTGCATTGTTGCATTGTGGATATGTCTAAACATGCCTGTAGTGTTCTAGTTTGATATTTAAATGCTAACAAATTAGAAATGAAAGAGTTTTGACTTGTATTTTGTAACTGGATAATAAAAGTGATTTAGGTGGAGTAAGCAACTAAGAGTCTAATTATCTGGAAACCTCTGAGGCTACAGATTCTTAGGAATGTGTTAGTTACTATTTTGATTTTTTTGTTTATAACTTAGAGAAAAATATTTTTGTGTGTGTAATAAATAACAAAAGCTAGCATTTAATGGCCATAAAAACCGGGTTGCTAAAAATAGCCTTTATATCAGGAAGACAGTTGCCTCATTATTGGAGGGGGTGGACACATGTGGTATAATAAATTTGTACTCAGAAGGGCAGAGCTGTCCTGGTCATAAAAAACATAAGCTGTCAGACCTGCATTTATTACACACTGTATGCACAATACCTTATTGCATATGTATTTTGTCAGTTCTGTTGGCCTGCTGAAAGGGGCCTGGGGAAGAGATGACCTTTGTATATTTGCAAACATCAGACTACAAAGAAAACTCGAGACCATTTCGTTTGACACCTCTGGATTTGTTCTAATGCAAACAGCAGAGCTCCCTACATTTAGTTTACGCTTTTGACTACTTTCAAATTTGTGGTTCCTCTGTTGGACAAGGGATCAGACTGCTTAAATCTTAGTGATGTGCCAGTTGTAGACAGAGGATGTTTGGGCCGTTGACGAGAGAGTAAATGTGAATCTTGTGGTCTAACAAACTTGTCTACCATTGTGGATGTTTGTGCCATAGGCTGTGTGCTATTAGAAACGTTAAAGGCCTGCTGTTTTGTTAAGGTTCCAGTTTGTCAGACAGCTAATGGACACCAGAAAGATTTTGCTTCTCTTTCACTTGTTCTTCAGCGTCTATAACTGTTTTTTTAAAGTCTTGATGCTAATGTGTATTTAGAAGTTTTGATCACTTATACTGTAACTTGAATGAAAAAGTAATAAAGGAGCATCTGGATAATTTGCCTTTTCATAATATTTTTTTCTGAAATTATAGCAATTTTTTTCATGATATTTAAAAAACTGGGACATAAATAAAAAATGTCTCTTTGAAGGTGTAGTTTAGTGTTTAACTCTTAAACTGAACAGAGTTGAGCAGAAAGAGCAAGTCTGAGATGTATGTGCAGTTTAAAGTAATTTTATTTAAAAAAGGTTTCCAAAACAGCATTTGTGAAGGCAGTGAGCAGTTCTGCTCTGCAACTAGCAGGAGTATGGCTGCTAAGTTCCGAAAAGAGCAAACACTTAATTTGTCCCTTCTGGACATGATCGTGATGTGTTATGGCTTTCCTGTTTGAATGTTGCAAACCACTGCAAATGGTAATTACAATACAAAATATTGAGGAAGGGCTGAGTAACTGGAAGTATCACAGCTCATCTGGCATGAGTCTTTGAGAACATATCTTTTCAGCACCCTTTTTATTCACCCAGTCCCGCTTAATAGCACAAAATGCCTAATTTCAGTCCCGATTTCCCAGAGCAAAATATCTAATATTTCAGACCGTGGTCTAGTTAAAATGTGGGCTTTGGAAATGCATTGCCACTCTAAGTCTGTTGTGGAGGGGGGCAGAATGAGTATGCTAACTTTGTTTCTTAGCATATTTTTCCATAATATGTGAGCAATTACAATTGAGAAGAATTAATTTCTGTCTGTGGTCGGTGGTCTTCTCTTAACTAAGGAAGTGGGAAGAGGTCAAACCCAATTTCTGGTGTGGGCAGAGCATTTGTTGAAATAGTTAAGGTGAGAGAAGTAATGTTTCCTGTATGCTTTTTCTTACTCTTCTGCCTCTAGGAAAGAAGGGTGTCTTTAGGTCAGTTTCTGTAGTACATGTGTGAAAGAGGAAGGGTGGTTGTGTCTTGTGCAACAGCCATGGAGACTCCTTTCTTCCATCTATACTTGCAGTTGCTGACTCAGATCATTCTTAATCATCTAACAACACACCTTGTTGACAGACTGGTAACCGAATGAATTCCATGCTGGCTGCAAAACCAGCACGATGAAAGAAGAAGAGATTATGGTGAACAACATCAGGTTTTTTGTTGTGTCTCTATTGATTTAGATTAACGCACTGATTTAAATTAATGCACTGATGCTATTACTCATGCTCTTTGCCCCCCCCCCCGATTACTGGCAGACTGCTGCCCTGATACTTATCTCCCTCTTTTGATGGCGGCCTGAAAACCTGTGTGCTAGAATCTTGATCTGTTTCAGAGGTGTTTCTTGCCACTAGGGAAGTGCAGCAGGGCTGTGGGACTGCCGCCTACTCCCGTATTTTGGCAATGCTGACCTCAGCCTTCTCAGACAGATAGGTTAGTGTACATCTGCTGTGAGACTGGTGGCTGCTGTTTGGATCTGTCTACTGACACTAAATTCTACTTCCCTGAAGTCATCATTGATACACACAGATGACTAGAATTACTGCATGTTTAGCAGAGGATTTCCTTAATTGCTTTGTGACATCATCCTTAATCTAGCCGTAAGATGTCATGTTTAGGCCTGTCCCAGCAATTCTTTGAACCTACTTTCATTAACTTTGATGATGGGAGGAATCAAACTGGGACAGAGAACTGGACAGACTAGGTGAAATATGAAAACCTTACTTAATTTAATGATAAACATAGCTTAAGAGAGAGGAATTTTGAAGTTTAGGGTATATTGGGACAGTGCAGTTTACTGAGGCTCAAATCTACTTAATTGACAGTGCCAAAACTTGGCTTATCTGGGAGTTTTTGTTTGATGTGCGGGGGTGTTGTTTGTGTTTGGGCTTTTTAAAATTTTAGTATTTTAAAAATATGTATGACTAGGCTGTTTTCTGTGGAATTCAACTTTATTCTCTCTAGTCACTGCAGCTGGTACCTTGAACTGGTCTATATAGGATGTTCATGTAGGTTTCTAGATACAAATTCATGAACCAGTGGAGGCTGCAATGTCTGTGATACCAAACCTGGTGAGGTAGTTTCTGTTCTGGATCAGGGTGGAAGAGTCCAGGAACCCTCTGCAGGCTTTTGGAGTCCAACTTTTGCATGCGGCACAACAACCTTTGAAAGGCAATGTAAAAGCTAAAGGTTAACTTTAAACACTGCTAGGGAAGTTACTGCCTTCCTGTCAGTAGGCATTTCGATGGTGCACCTCTCCCAGATTGGGTTGTACGATCGTAAGTGATGGCTAGGATAGTAAAAAAGGATAGCAGAATCCCACTGTGGAATTGATCACTGTTGAATATGGTGAGTGACAGTTTATATATATGAAAAATGGCAAGGATCAAAATAAGTCATGGTTTTATAAATAGTTCCTTAATGCAAATACACAACACCCAATTCCATCCATATTTGGAATTAAGCGATCCCACTGATTAAGGTTACACTGGGTTTGAACAAAAAGTTTTTGTGTGTTTTGTGAAGGAGATTTGTTTTATTACAGTCCACGTGTTTTATCCTTCTCTTAATTGCCTGTCTTGGGTGATGACAGTTACAGCTGTCTCCTGTAATAGAAAGTAGTGTGGCTTGGTAGTTGAGACAGTTGGTGCTCAGGCCCCTCCATCTACTTAACACACTGTTTGCATGGGCTACTTCAGACTAAATTTAGTCTGGCCTTTTGGACCAAATATTCCTACCACACTTGTGAGTCAAAGCTGTCTGAAGGGCCACTGATTGATCTTGCCCTGTCTGTTCCCCTTTAGTGGGTAGGATGCAGTTGTGGAGCACACGAAGCAGAGCGTCTGGAAATAAACTCGCTTTTCCATTCCCTCTGCGAGGAATCTAGTTCACTTGGCCAGAACTGTGCTGTAACCTGTACTGACCCAAGGGAGAAGGGAGCAGTGATTCACTCCAAAACACCACGATGCTTTTCTGAACCAAAATGTTCCAGGAGCAGCTGTGGTGCTGACGAGTAGTCCCTCTGTAGCCTGTGAAAAAATAAATGTTTAATAAACACAAACCCTGGTGTTTATTAAATTGAATGAAACAAAATAGAATTCAGTCTCTGTCTGCCCCCTCTGTGAATGAGGAGATAAAAATCAAGTTAGGAATGCAGTGGAAATTTGAAAGGTAGAATGTTGTGTTTGTCAGTAGGGTTCCTCTAGAAGCTCTGTCTGTTTACTAGTTAAATGTTTTGATGGAAAAACGGTTTCCTTGGGAATGGATGTTAGTGCCTGATTTTGCACGTTGCTTGTGCTTCTTTAATATCTACAATTCTGGGAGTAGGGCTGGTGGGTTTTGGGAGTTCTGTTCCTATTACAAGTGCAAAAGAGTGGCCAGAAGGATTTTTTGCCGATTCCCCTCCCACCCCCTGTCAGTTCAGAATATAATAGAAGTATGACTGCCTTTTGTTTCAAGTAGGTTTTAAAAGTGTTTAATGTTAAATATAATCGTGATGCCTTTTGTATTTTAGGAAGCTGAATATGGTGGACATGATCAGATTGATTTATATGATGATGTAATTTCTCCATCTGCGAATAATGGAGATGCCCCAGAAGATCGTGATTACATGGATTCTCTCCCACCGTCTGTTGGGGATGATGTAGGTAAAGGAGCTGCACCAAATGTTGTCTATACATATACTGGAAAGAGAATTGCCTTGTACATTGGAAATCTTACTTGGGTAAGTATCTTATTACTACCGAGGTGTAGCCAGGAATTTTAAAAGTATGAACATTATTATTTGTAGAACACTTTTGAATTAAAAACTGTTTTATATGAAATACCAAGATTACAGCAAAGCAGGTGGTTTTGTGTGGATGGGTTATTCAGTGTTTCTTCCTCCTCCACCCCCTTTTCTTTTTCCTGGTATTTAATGAGCCTGTCTTGGAGTTGTCTTATCTAAAAAAATCAAGGAAATCTTCAGTAAATACAAACTTCAAAGTTTCCTCACATTTTAAATGTTATGAAGGGATATTATTATTATTAAAGTTTCCAGAGAACTGAATGAAAGAGGAGAACATGCTTAAATTGTGACGTACTTTATGCCTGCAGATACTTCAAGGCTACTGAATGAGCCCATTTTTTGTAAGCTCTTGCCGAAATTTTTAGTTTAAAAAGGAGTTGGAAGGTTGTCTGGGATTTTCTTGAAATTACTTTTCACATTTTTCCAGGGCCTTTTTCCACTTCCCTTGTTGCAGGGCAGTGACTCTTACCTGAAATCTAATTCTTCCAGCTCCACACATGTGAAAAAAACCTTGAATGAGAATTTTGCTTGTGATTAATTTCTTGCTAGTGCTAAACGTAAAGAATGATTTATGGATCCTTGGGTGTTTTTTCATTAATTATTACAGTATCCTGATTTCAGGAGATAATAGGTAAGTAAAGGAGATGTTGACTTAATACTTGTACAATTTAAAAATGTATCAGTGGAATTAGTAAAAATGCATATGAATTAGCTGAACTCATCCAAGTCCAGTTTCTGAAGCCAGTAGGCCCATGTTCAGGGATTTGTACCTATTACTCTTTATTTGGCTTCACAAGTGGAAGTTATCTACAAAGGTGCATTTGTCTGCTTTCGTAGCATTGCTGTTGTGTTTGTTTCCTTTGCATTTAGCCTCCAGAAAAAGTAGTTTGTTGCATTTTTAAAAGAAGCCTCGATTTGAGGGACATGAGTTTGAATCTTGAAAGCCTGCTTTGCACTTCCTGTATGAAATTCAAGGAAGTGACGGAGTTAGGGAAGTAGGAAGAAAACATATGTATTAGTGTATTTGCGTATCATTGGATATGAGTGAAATTGTTAAGCATTACATAGTAATCAGTAGGAAGCTACAGCAAATGGGTTTGGTTAAGCAGAAGCAGTTGTTTCTAATCATAGTTTCTGTGCTAGTTTCCCTTTTGTCTAGAAGTCCTTCTATTTTTGTGCAAATACTATGCTGTTCACAAAACTCTCGCTAATCAAAGCTTTCACCTAGTTAATAGGATGTTTTAAATTGACTTTTGTTTGGAAATAATAAAATCAGTGGGAGAAAATAATGGATTGGGTGTGGAAAAAGTAAGGGGTATACAGTGCACTTTAAACCTTGTACTCTCAGAAGACAAAACTTACTCAAATACGCGTGTGTTTGGATGCTGTATCTGGTGTGCTCTGGAGGGGTATGTAGCATATGGGAAGCTTATGTGTGCATTTTTAAAATTAATTTTCTGAGAATTGTAAGATGTAAATGACTGCTCCCCAAAAGTCAGAAGATACTGATAGCCAAGATACTTGACCAATTTCAGACATGCACAAAAAATTCCTTGGAAAACTTAGTTGTCCTTTTCCTGGTCTTTTAGATAAGCTTTCATAGTTGAATATTAAAAATATTTTTCAGTGGACAACAGATGAAGACTTAACTGAAGCAGTTCATTCATTGGGGGTAAATGATATTTTGGAGATAAAATTTTTTGAAAATCGTGCTAATGGCCAGTCTAAAGGGTAAGAACTTGTAATTTTTTTTGTTGTTGTTAATGAACTGAAGTTTGGGAGGTTGGAAATGGGAAAGAGGTCTCAATTTTCGTAACTGTTGGAATGTGCACTCGTAACTGTTGGTATGTGAACTGATGATCTTTGTTTATTGATATCCAACAATGATTTGGTTTATAATTTCATACTAATTACTTAAACTTTGGGCATAAATTTTTATGATGGTATGGTGTGTGTCATTATTTTGTGAGTTAAATCTTGTTGATCATCTTCATTAAGATTATTGCTAGATTTCAGTTAGTGTGGTGGTGATACTTGTTTGTTCCTTGTAATGTCAATGCTGTTCCCCCCAACCTCCATTATTAGGCCTTTCTTTACATCTTTATTTTCCATTAACTGTTTAAAGTGAGCACTTGAGCCCATTTTTCACTGGCAACCTAATCTTTTGCATCAGTTTGCCTTTCTCTCTCCTTACTAGCAGTGAGAACGCAGTGAATTCTTAATAACTTGGTCAGATGGATTCATACATAGTGTATTGATACTCTACCAAAAGCTGCCTTTGTTGTGATATATTTTGATGCATTTTGTACATGCACTTTTGGTTCTCCTAATGTCCTAGAATGGGTTGTTTTATCTGTTCTGAAAACTGGACTAAGGCCTGTGAGACAGTTTCTGTATCTAGTTTTTAAGTATTCTTTTGCGTACGGTGTGTAACCCTTTCGTGAGGCATCGGGCTATCCAGGAAATGGAAAAACTGTGGTGTAACTTAGCTCTTTTCTTCCTTTCAGGTTTGCCCTTGTGGGTGTGGGATCGGAAGCATCCTCCAAAAAGTTGATGGATTTGTTGCCTAAAAGAGAATTGCATGGGCAGAATCCTGTTGTAACTCCATGTAACAAACAATTTCTGAGTCAGTTTGAAATGCAGTCAAGGAAAAGTAAGCCTTTCTTACACGCTGTCTTGGAAAAACAGAAGTTCATTCCGAAAGTAACATGGCAGTTTTTCTCTCAGCGTCTGATAATGTCTACACAGTTTAAAACAGCTTTAAAATACTTACAGTCTGGGTGAATGAAGTTGCATCTTTCTTTAAAGAAGATCCTCTTAAGTGATTTAAAAAAAGACGTTTAATAGCACCTTTTCAGTGTGTTTTGGACAGAGATAGCACTCACTAGAAGAAGGTTGCAGCTTTGTAAAACTCTTGTCTTGCAGTTGGAGAAGCTTTCTCAGTTTCTTGTGGATGTAATTTTAAAATAGGCAAAAGAACATTTAGAAATTTAACACGTGTAGACAAACTGGACTAAATTCGGATGCCTGGATAGGCTGTGCTTACGACAGAACAGGGAAGAGAGATTTGTGTTGTGGTTTCCTCCCGCACCTTGTCATGTGGTTCCCAGTCCTAATAGTCTGTGGCCTTGGGCTGCATTAAAAGAAGGACTGACAGTCTCCCCATATGCTGTTCCGTTATTATGGGGCATACTGGAACACTGGCATATTTTAGGAAAGTGCTTGTTCCTCCTCAAATGCTCTAAGTTTGGGTATCGAGGAACTAGTTGTTCATAAGGTCGTGCTTCAGCGCTGCATAAAACTTTAGATCAAGTGTTGAAAAGCTTTAAACTGTCTTGATTTATGTAATTACACTTTTGCTTTTCTGTTGCAGCCACACAGTCTGGCCAGATGTCTGGGGAAGGTAAAGCTGGTCCCCCAGGAGGAAGCTCACGAGCAGCATTTCCACCTAGTAATAGAGGGCGAGGCCGTTTTCCGGGTGCCATTCCAGGTGGAGACAGATTCCCTGGACCCGCAGGGCCAGGAGGACCACCACCACCTTTCCCAGGTAAAATAATTCAAATTTGGAGTTTCAGTTTCATTTGTGTTTTCTTTTATTAAAAGATCAAGGCAATTGATTAATGTGCTATAATTGGCGTTCACAGCTGGATTGGAGGATTCGACAATCTTTCTTGTTGATATTCTAACAGGGAGTTGTACTTCTTAAATTTGATAGCAATATAATGAATTTTTTTAGAGTCATTCCTTATAATCTGTCAAACGTACGTATTTAAAGTATGAAAAAGTTAAGATGGATCATGTTAGCAATTAGACTTTAGTGCAGTGTAGCTCAGAATTTCTGATTTGCTGTATGGGGTGAGAATGCCTGCGTTGCAGAGCTTAAAGTGGCTCTCTTCCTTTCTGCATTACAAGTTTGCGCATCATCAGAAATTCAACTCTGGTTTGGGCCCGCTGACAGGTCAGTTGGCACTTAGAATACCACAGATTTGAAGAGGTGGTGTTCATGTTTAGTCACATGTCTGAGATGGGTGATCTGAGATGGGAGAAATCTCTTTGGGCCCACTGACAGGTCAGTTAGTTGGCACTTAGAATACCACAGATTTGAAGAGGTGGTGTTCATGTTTAGTCACATGTCTGAGATGGGTGATCTGAGATGGGAGAAATCTCTGTTAAACAGTCAGGCTTGCATTGCAGTGAAGTTCTTATTTCAGCTTAAACATTTTTCATAGATGTCATTCAGTAATAGATTGTCTACTAACAGTCAAAGGGGACCTGGTCAAATTGAAAAAAAACCACTAATGAGGACCTGAAAGTAGGTTTGGATACTGCATTTACCTTACCTTTTCCCATATTTTTAATACATATCGTATCATGCCCCATATGAAAGACTAGCTGCAGGTGTAAGTAGGATGCGACATTTTCATAGGCTTTTGCGGGGTTTTGGTGACGATAGCAGGCGAAGAAGTGAGTGGGGGGGGCGAGTTGTCAGTTTTCAAGTTAATGTTCTCTTCAGATACTGATAGTCAAGCAACTTTTCTAAGCTACGGGACCCAAAGTGGTACTGTGCATGTATTGCGTAAGTTGCAAGTTGTTCAGTGAGGGTTGTTTTCATTTTACTGTTGTTAAAGAGTTTAAAAAAAAGGCAAGAATTTTAATTATTTCACTAAGTTTTTTATTTCTTTATATTTATTAACTCATTTTATTTTTTCTATTTTAGCTGGACAAACTCCCCCACGTCCACCTTTAGGTCCTCCTGGCCCACCAGGCCCTCCAGGCCCTCCACCTCCTGGTCAGGTCCTCCCACCTCCATTAGCTGGACCTCCTAATCGTGGTGACCGTCCACCACCACCAGTTCTGTTTCCAGGACAGCCTTTTGGTCAGCCTCCACTTGGGCCACTTCCTCCAGGCCCTCCTCCACCAGTTCCAGGCTATGGGCCACCACCAGGTCCGCCACCACCTCAGCAGGGTCCACCTCCACCTCCGGGTCCATTTCCCCCTCGTCCGCCTGGCCCTCTTGGGCCTCCCCTGACTCTTGCTCCTCCTCCACATCTCCCTGGGCCACCTCCAGGTGCTCCACCACCTGCACCACATGTGAATCCAGCTTTCTTCCCCCCACCTGCCAATAGTGGCATACCTACTTCAGACAGCCGTGGCCCGCCTCCGACAGATCCATATGGCCGACCTCCACCATATGACAGAGGTGACTATGGGCCACCTGGAAGGTGAGTGCTTTTGCTGTGATGTGCTTGGGAGCAGGTTTTACTCCTCTCGTAGGAAGCATGTGTTTTTTCACTTTTAAGTCAAATGTTAGAAATAATGAAAAATAGGGCTGGGAGGGATCCCAGCAGTCTTCTCATTTGCCCCTTTTCACTTCTCTCAGTGAAAATATCTCTCAAACGTTTGCAGCAGTAAGAAAATCCTGAAATGCAACACCAGTAATTCCACTCACCCTTTTCAGCTCTGAATTGTTTGTCTTCACTGTATTTGGCAGCATCATCATTCCATGCATTCTACATGCAAATTTACGTATCACTTCTTACGCAGCAGCTTCTGGTTGTGCGTCTGTCTTAACATGGAATTCTGGCTTGTACCTTTCTCATCATGCTTTGCAAGCTGGCTTCTGAGAACGCTCTGGGGTTGTTCTTTTTGAATATACATCTGTCAAGCACAGCACCATGCCAAGCTCATACCATTTTCATCTTTTAGCAGCTCTGCCTGTCCCTATTTCTTCAGGATTCAATTTGGAGTTAGTCCTTGTCTCAAACACCAAGCGTCAATTTACTGCGAGGCATTTATCTTCCTCTCCTGTCAAGGCGCTTCTGCGCGTGTGATGCAATCGTGCCGTGTTTGTAGCAGTGGCTTTTCCTATGGTTAATCCTGTGTGGGATAGCGGTTTTGAGTCTCTGACCTGACTCACCAAGTTTTTCACATGTTGTTTGAAACATCTTTTTCATCTGTGCTTTCAAGCATCTCTGTCTTGCTGCCATTTCTGGATTTCCCTCCCCCCCCATATTTATATTTGTTTTGGGATAAATTGTAAGACCCTTGTTACGTAGTTTTGTTTGGATTTTTCAGTTGTGATTTTACTGCTAGCATGAGAGACACTTCCCCTAATGTTTTCTGCAAAGACACTTTGCTTTGATTCTTTTTTTGTCACAAATTTTAAAGAACACCACGCATCTGTACATAGTGTCCATACAGAAACTACAGAAATTCAAGCATTTGGCTTAATTGCCCGAAGTATTATAAAATGTTAAGGTGTTTGTTGTTTTTTTATAGACAAAATCAAGGTTGTCTGCAGTTTATAGAATGTCTGGGGAGGGAAGGAGTGGGAATAGGACAGTATAACTTGCTGTCCAGTATTTTCATTAATAATGTTAAAGCTATCATCCATAACTATTTGAATTGTCATTAATTATATATCATAGGCGTTTCACTGGAAATAACATGTCCATAAGAGAAAAATTACATATTCCATTCTATGGGAGGCACACGAAAAATAATACTCAAAACTCAGGGAGGTATGAATTTTTAGACATTTCCTCTTATGCTAAACTGGCTATAGGATCTTGTTCCACTTCTTGCAATTAAGAGGATAGCATTGCTTATTATTCTGCATTTTCTTTCTACCGGAAGAACTAACACTGTTCTAGAAATATCAAGCAGTGGGCCAGTTTAACAGTCTCAACATTTGTCTCTAACACATTTCTCCAAATTTTCTATACGATACAGAGACTGGCTAATAGGACACTGCAAAACTTTTGGGAAAAATCTTTGTATAGGTTAACTTCTGTTACTTTGGAAACCCTACATAGGTAGCTAATAATTAAAGTAAAAATGTGTAATGAGTATGAGGATTCTGCTTTATTATTTCCTCCTCACTGTGACTGGTTTGGAGATCAAATTGGAGCACCTTGAACTTGACCAGAAATAAAAACCAAACAAAATGAGCTGTAAAATGTGGAAGTATCGTTCAGAAAATTGAGTGTTTTAAAGATGATAGACTATATTTGCTTTTCAGAAGTTACAGCATTCTGGTCTTAGTTAAGATCTGGGAAACAGGATCATATAGTTCTAATTCCAGTATTGTTATAAAAATGATCTCTGATTTTGCTCAAAGTCGCATTGCCTATGTACATGTATTTCCACGTCCATTCAGTTGGGATAATACCTACTTGCATACCTTCAAGGATTTTGTGAAAAGTATAAATATTTGTAAAGCACAATATTAAGTGCTGCTGAATCTTCAAAATAGATGGGATGAACCAGAATAAGTCTGTTTATACAGCAATGTCTTAATTGTTTTTTTTTACTTTTTTTTTAATTTATTTTCTTTTTCTTGTGTGTGTTTTTGTTTTAGCTTTCAGGATTTTATACTGTAACATGGTCCTTAACCAAAGCCAAATCCAGATCCTGCTTTCTTTTCTGTTTGTCACTTCGCTTAAAGTTGCAAACTTGGATTGTTAAAACTGCGACGATATCTTCTGCAGATTTTCTTAACCTTTCAAATGCTGGTTTTATTGCTTGCAGGGAAATGGATGCTGCAAGGACGCCTCTAAGCGAAGCAGAATTTGAAGAAATCATGAATAGAAATAGGGCGATCTCAAGCAGTGCCATTTCGAGAGCTGTATCAGATGCCAGTGCTGGTGAGTAAAACTCTATTAATGTGTTTGCTGCTCTACCCAGCTGAAAAAAGATTATTCAGGAAACTTTCAGCCCTGAAGCCACGTTTTCGTAACTGGGGGCTGAATTTAGGTAGCGCCTATGACTAATTTTGTTCTGTGCTCCAGTTAGTTTCTGAATGTGCCTTCTGAGTACTGGTCTGGATGGTATTTTAGTATTTGTTTCTGCCGTAAATGATCCGGATGGCTGTTGAAGATACTCAAAATGGTAATAATATTACATATAAATATTTTTAAAATTTGCATAATTTTCTGATAACTATCTTATATCATTTTCAGGGGACTATGGAAGTGCTATAGAGACCTTGGTAACAGCAATTTCCTTAATTAAACAGTCCAAAGTATCTGCGGATGATCGCTGTAAAGTACTTATTAGCTCTCTTCAGGACTGCCTTCATGGAATTGAGTCCAAGTCTTATGGTTCTGGATCCAGGTAAAACTTTCCTCTTCCATCTGCCCTTACTTAGAAAAGGGAAGGTGTAACACAGGGACTAGTTCACTCAGAAGAAATAAAGTTATGTAAGAAGCTTAGCGATTTGCTAAGTTGCATGAGAAATGTGCAAAAGTACCAAATAGGGGTGTCCTGAACTTAGCTGCCTTTTAATTAAGCCTCTTTTCAAAATGGATCTGACAAGCTTAAATTTAACTCCTCGTTTTATTTAGTATCCTTTCCTACGTGATACTCCTTCCACTGTGTAAACTTCAAAATAGAATTATCCTTTCTCAATGAAGATGTTCAGAGCATAAGTTTTATTAGGCTTTGCTGTTGAAAGTTAAGATTGAGGATATTTGCTGATTTTTTTCAGTGTGCTTAAAAGTCATTTTCTCCATGCTCATCACAGTAGAGATAGTCTTAAGTTGGAGGGGAAAAAAGTTGAGCAGAATGATTTCCCCCCCCCCCGTGTTGTCCTTTGTCATACAGTCTAAAAATTCCAGAGTAAGCACGTTTGAAATTCATAGACTCTTACCTAGTACAAACAAGAGATTGGTATTTCTTTCAAAACTTATTTAAGTAACTCCCCTTTCAGACTTAGGACAAACACTGAGCCTCTAGTTCATTTGGATACGGTAGCAGTGGTGTAGTTGGTCTTGAATATTAAGAACACAAGACTGCTGGTTTTGGCACATATGTCCAGTACACAGATCAGCAGCCGCGTTCTAGTTATCGTTCGAGGTACGATGCGTGCTCCATGCTGATTTCAGCCACATCGTCCTCCGTTCTGAGCATGTACTTTCCGGTTTTTCGTAGGTAGATTAAAAAGTGGCTGCACCTTACTGTCTGTAACAGAGTTGTTAGCCACTGCCCTTTATACCAGCTGTCTTCTGTGCTATACACAGAAACATATCACAGTGAACAGATGTTTGTCTCGTCCTTGGTTTATAAGTAGCAATTTTAATCAAAAGAATATGAAATTGGCATGCAGATGGCTTGTATTTTGAAGAAAAATTTAATGAAGTAATTTCTTTTAGAAGACGTGAGCGATCCAGAGAGAGGGACCACAGTAGGTCACGAGAAAAAAGTAGGCGCCACAAATCGCGTAGTAGAGATCGTCATGATGACTATTACCGGGAAAGAAGCCGCGAAAGAGAGAGACATCGTGACCGCGACAGAGATCGTGACAGAGAACGGGACAGAGAGAGAGAGTATCGTCACCGTTAAAGAAGGTGAGCATTTGTTTTACATTCTTGAACTTTACTGTACTGACTCACTAAAAGTAACTACTCTAGGTTTGGGATTATTTACACCGTTAATGTCTGCATGTAAATGGTCCTAGAGTATGTACTGAATCACTTTCTTCTTGCAGCATCTGACACGAACGCAGGTAAGTAACGACAGGTAACTGGTCCGGGGAGGGAGGGAGCGTGTGATTATCTTCTGCAGTTTGTATGACGCCGCTTTAATTTTAGGTGGTATTAATGTTGGCAGATTTTATGAAATGCAGTTAAACCAGTTTTTTTAAAAGCAGTCAGCCAGACTGTTAAGTCTGCTGTCCTTGTAATCTTAGAAGATTTTATTACATTTATGGTTGTACTTCTTAATCTGTATTTTAAAATACTAACTTTGTATTTTAAGATCTGTTTGTGTAAGGACTGCAGCATTTAGCCCTCCCTGTGTCATGCGTAGGTTATTTGAATTTAGGGGATGCACGTACATACAGTTGCTGTCCTTGCACAAGTACGGCAGTGTTTGGTGGTGGGTGTGGTGGTGGGTTTTTTGTGTTGTGGTGTGTTTGTGTTTCCCCCCCACAGTGAGTTTTACTCAAATTCAGGAAGTACTACCAAACTTTGCTCTTTATGAAATATGACCTGTCAGTATCTTCTGCCTTCCAGCTTAATTCAGGTGTCAGCTTCAATAAGATTTATGATCAGTTTTCACCACCACCCTGATTTTTCATTCCCTCCCACCTCTCATAGCAAAGTCATTTTCTGAAGACTAGTAAACAAAGGTGTGACACAAGGATTGTTTCTTTTCTGGTATTTCACAAACTGACGTGTTCTTTATTTCACGTATCTGCACTCTTGCATGCACCAAATATCTAGATAGCTACAGAATAACACGTTAAATAACATTTTTTTCAGTGTACTGCCAAGAGCTTTAAAACAGATAGAAATGTTCATCACATTATATAATGTACCATTTTGAGGATTGGGAATTCAAGCTACCCAGACTCCTTTTGACATTTGAGAAGTGGAAAAAACCCCACCTATTAGTTTCTCTGCGGTAGTCTTTTCCCTTTTTAGAAGAATTTCCCGCTACATCAACACTAAAATTGAAGCTTGCGCACTTGCCTGTCTGACCAACATCCACTTTTCACATTTACCCTCAGATTTAGTTTCCAGATTTGCTTGTGATATTTATTCATAGAGGTTCATTTACAAAAGTTGAGTAGAGCAAAACTTTTTAGAAACCGTACAAAATCTAGTATACTCATAAGTGAAAATAAAATTTTGCATTAGTTAAATGTCAGTTTTTCAGTCAGGCTTTCCTGTCACAGAGTCCTTTGGGAAAGACCAAGTTCTGATACTAAAT
Source organism: Eurypyga helias (assembly GCF_000690775.1). Lineage (NCBI taxonomy): Eukaryota > Metazoa > Chordata > Aves > Eurypygiformes > Eurypygidae > Eurypyga > Eurypyga helias. The sequence continues at coordinate 18,631 of NW_010229069.1, forward strand.
GCTGTAATCTGTTGTGTGTTCAGTGGGCTGTTGTCTTGGGTTCATACACTGATAGCACACAGCAGCGATTAACCTAGAGAAGGAGCGGGAGTCAGAGGCTTACTTAGGCAGGTGAAACATGGAAGCTGAAATAAAGTTGGCAGTGTATCTGTTAATGCCACTTTTTGTCATAACAAATGGATTGGTAGAATTATTTCTGGAATTGCATAAAAATAGCAACTGTGGTTCTAATTGTAAAATATCAGAATCATAAAAATACATACTTAATAAAAGTAAATAGTTTCTTTTTTTTAAACTGGATTTTTACCTGTTATGATAAATGAGTATCTGTGGTATTTGCAAATAGCTCTTATTAATAGGAGGTAACCACTGAGCTGAGTGGTGGATGCTTTCCCAGAGTGTTTTCTTTCGGGTGGAGATGAGCAAGCCATACCAAAAGTTGTGAATAACCTGGAATTTAAGATAACTTTTCTACCCTTTGCATACTTTATTAATCTAACTTTAATTTTTGTGTGTTTAGTGTTGTGCTTGTAGATACGGAGTTTCTGTGCCAAGTACAAATTCCCTACCCTGTCACCCTAAGAAAACATACCAAACATCATTAGGTTGCTTTTTACAATTTTCAAAGCACAATTTTTAAATGAGAGTGTGGTTTCGGTCTCAGTTCAGGTGGGATTTTATCTATGCAACTTTGTTGTGTGCTGGGGCTTCTCTTTTCTTTCAGAGGGGTTGGGTAGGTAAGATTCCCTTGTGCAAAGAAGAAAATAGGTCCTAAGAACTTTATTTAAAGGGAAAATTTAGTATTCTGCTTGTAAATGGAAGCATTTGGTATTTTTTTTTAAAGTTAAGTTGTAAACATTTTGTCTTGTTGCTGTCTTAATGAAGAAGGGCTTTATTGTAGTTTTGGTTTTATATATTTATACACGCACACATAAAAAAATACCGTTATCTCCTGGTTTGTATGTTTCATTTTCACTAAAATGTATGTTGCCATACATTTTTTTGTTTCATTCTTTACATTGATTAATATTCATAAACTGATTTAACAGTCTCAGTCATTTAATAAATATCAGCAGTGCTGAAAAGAGTTACTCCCCATATTACTGTGTTTTGCCAGATAACGTGAAGTTGCCTCTGTGCCTGCACCCTGTGAATGGCACCTATGCTTCTCCTTATTGTGTACCTATAGTCGTAACTGTGATGCTGTACTGGCTTTTTTTTTTTGTGTTACACATCTAGTTTAGCAGGATTTTAAAGGTCCATTGTGAACATTTTTGTATACAGTGAAATTCAGTTTGTACTGTATTACATTTATAGAGATGGGTTAAATTGGAATAACTTACTAAATGTGTTTATAATAATAAAAACTCTATTAAAAAGTTCAGATGTACCATAGCAGGTATTTACACTTCTGTTTGTACACTTCCTGATTTAAAGTTAACCTCTTACAAAGATTTTTGTGCTTTCACTTGAGTAAGGGTGCATTTTGTACATTTGTGTACATTGATAATCCATTCTACAGATTGATCTAAACTGAATGTTTGCTTGAAATATCTTGTCTTTGCTTGTAGAAAGCCTGCAGATACAAAAGAGAACAATGTATTTAAGACAAATGTCTAACCTGTATTAATCATGAAATAAAAATCTAGTACAATGATATTTAGAAGAATTAACAGCAAAACTTATGTGTACAAACAGAATAGTAATGTAACTTCATCAGCACAAGTCCTGACTTTTTTTTAGACAGCCCTTTTTTTTTTTCCTTCACTTTAACTGATACTCTATGATGTATTTCTAGTTGGTACATTGTCCCAATCTTAATCTGTCTGAATTCCTATAACTGCTGAATGTTAAGTTTTTCATTTTATGTTTTTGTTACTGGATTGATTGATTATTTCCTATTGAAACTGGATTTGGATTGAATTACAAAGACAAAAACACACTAACATTGTAACAGTTGGTATGTATGTAGACTTTGTACTCTCTTTCATGTTTTTTCTCTGATTTTTCTGCTCTCAAACCACTGTAAGCAAAATAATTTAAGTCTAATGTGCTTCTGAGGCTCATACGCCTCAAATATTGCTCTTAGCTCTCTCTGAAATAGTATCAGCTTTGGAGTGATCTAAGAACTAACATGGTTGGGTTTGTTTTGTTTTTGGTTTTTTTTCTGTCAGTAGGAGGGGAAATGGTACTGATAGCTGAAATAATGTTCATTATATTTTTGGTTGTAGAAGTAGGAACTATCCTGTAACAGTGTGTTAGCCACCACTTGATCATCAAGTGAAGTAGGAAATTAGCCTTTTAAGAAACCTTGTAAATTAATAGGAAAATGCCTGGTTTTGTAAATTATTAAAATAATTATCTTCTAGTTAGTAACAGAATTATTAGCGTAACGTTGTTCAAGACAGGTATTTGTACCTCTCTAGGACTATTTCGGATGTTCTTAGTGTTAAGCTATTACGAACATTATTTACGTAATCTTTTTTTTAATGTGTATTTTTGCGGAAGCACATATGTGGGGCTGGCACTGTTCTCTTGCTCCTGGCATTCCTCAGCAGAATCATGCTTTGTGCATCTTCCTCAGTATCTGAAATCCACCGTAGGGGGAAGGAGCCAAGCAGTGCTGCTGTTCTGTGTGCTCCTTAATGTCTATTCTGTGGCCACTCTGGCACTTTACAGAAATGTATGGTTTGTTTCTTAATGTCCAGTGATTTCTCTCATTTTCTTGAGAGACAACATGATTTGAAAAATGAACCAAAAATCTTAGGCTATTGTTTATTTCAAATGCAGAACTGCATAGCTTTTATTTTTTCCATGAACATGGTGCTGTGATTTTTTGTCTTCTGAGGTGTCTTTAGACACACTTATATTTCGGTGTTCCCTACATCCTGTGATTTTTTTTTTGTTTTGTTTTGTTTGAGATTTCAGTAGTTTTGACAAATTTGAGCTGTGTGGAAGTTCTCCGAGAAACTTCTAAGGCTTTATAGCATTTGAAACACAAAGGAGTTCTTTGCAAGTGAAAATGTTAGTTTGATGCAGTGTTCTCCAAAGACTGAACAAATTCAGTTTTTTCCTTTTGCTCATTGTGGTTTGAGAACTAATACTTCTTTTTATTAAAAAAAGAGAAATGAGATATATATATTTATGTTTTCTTGTGGCAGCCTGATCTACCTTTTTGTGTCTTCCCCATATATTAATGTGAAAATACTTACCAATAATCCACATATTTTTAATTTGTAAACCAAAGATGGAGTTTTCTGAACACTTATCTGTTTGTTGATCAGTTATTTTTGGTGAATAGACAGGCTGGGATAGTGGGAGAAAGGCATGCAGTGAGTGAAACTAGTTTGGGAGCATTCTTTTCCCATGCAAAATTATTTATAAAATCAGGGAATTGTTCTGGTTTTGATCTTAAATTATACACTAAGATTGAACAGAGAAACCAGGTAAGTACATTAATGATAGGGGGGGAAATATGCAACAAATAGAAGAAGGTGCAAGTGGTGGTAAAATAGTCTGTCTGTACTTGTATGATGAACAGAATCATATGTATTTGAGCTCACATGTGGGAAGAAAATACAGTCAAGCATGAAATTCCTTCTTTCTCACTGTGTTATAGCTAAAGCATCACAGTATTTGCAGGTTTGATGTTCTGGAATGTGAGATAAGTTAAAACAGTTCTTGGCTTTCAAGCTGGTATGTTCTGTGGGATTTTAACTTTGTGTATTTTTTTTTCTTTATGTATAGAATAAAATAAAGGAGAATTACATGAAGTAATTCGTAGGAGCTATTAGGATATGATAACCAATGTGTATTGTGAATTTTACTGAAATGTGAACGTGTTTGGGAGATTGAATTTCAGTCTCTTAAAAAATACCAGAAATTACCACAGTGCTATAACTAAACTTCATGGGTGTATGCACATACAGCTTGAAACTACTGTAGAATCCTCACACTTCTGAAAGCTGTTTAAAGCTTTTATATGCTTATTTGGACAATTGGAATTTAAGGGGGAAAAAAACCCTAGAGTTGCTACTGCAAGATGCTTTATATATATTTATAAGAAATCTATTGGGTTTTGTTGTAAGAGTCTCTCTTGGTGGAAAATTAAAAAATGCTCAAGTTGCATCTTGCATAAATACAAAAATGTCTGATCGCTTAAGTTCTGGGATTTCATTTGTGAAATGTTCTGGTGTGAATCCTTAAATGTTTAAACCACAAAAATAACTATTCAGCAGATCAGTCTGAAATTTGGGGTTTATTAGTAGAAATGCTGAGAAAGTGGTTGCTGTATGGTGTTAAATTGCACAGACCTAACGTATCTTTGGGATGGAGAGCTTATATGAGCTTGAGGCAGATGGAAAACAGCATTGCCAAGAGATACTGACTAGAGAATTAATACTACTTCTGGGTTTTTTGGGGTGGTGGTTTTTTTTTTTTTACATTGTTTCTTACTTCAATATTCTACTTGCTTGTAGAATACTGAAAAGGGCTGAGCATCAAGGTATAATCCATACGGATTTATTTCTTCCTTTTGGAACCACAAAGATTTCTGGTTTTGCCAAGATAAAGTGGCAGAATATTTGGAACCAAAATATACGCTGCTTTGGGTTTTAGTTGGTCACGCCTTTTAAAATGAAGGTTCAGTGTGATGCTGACCATCTTAAGAGCCCTATATTGAAAAGTATTATTCTTAAGTCCAGTTTATCATGCATTCTTTAAAGTTCCTGTAGTTCCATAAGTACCCTTACAAATCTAGCAAATTTTTGCTAGGAAGTGAAGCTTTCTCATGCTAGTTTTATAAATCACATATATGGTGCTTTGGATCTGTTAACTGTCGCCAGAGAAGTGATAGAGATCCATAATTCTTGCTGCAGCAATTGTATGGTGAGAGCAGCAAATTCTGATGCGCAGTCTCACAGCTGTCATATACTTACATTCTCCACCAAAAAACTGAGGCCGTCCTCTGCCCGCTCATGCTCACTTAGCTCGCCGCGCAGAGGGCATCTTCTTGTGCAGGCAGCACTTGGTCGCCTTGCCACTGACTAATTGTAAAAGTATGTAAAAACTATGGAAATTTTGGTCTCTGGGGAAGGAACTTCCCAGAAGTACTTACTGGTTGATACATTCGTGACAAAGTCTGCGAGTAAGAGAGGAAATTGCGGTCACTGCTTTGGATTTGTCTGTGTACGTACTGTAGTGCATAGAGCCTACTTGGCCATGCATTTTTTGGAAGTTATTACAGTCACTTTGATGCTTTTCTCTTTCAAAAAAAGATGCAAAACTCGAGTACCTTGTTTTCCTGCTGCTTTGAAATGATGCTGCTGGTAGAAGAATATCTGACAGCTGTGCACTGGTGCACGTTCAGGAACTTGCTCCTCTAAATGTCTTGCTTTTCAAATGAACAGTTTAATGTGTTGGTTTTTTGAACAATTTGATTTGAACTGCCTTGAAATTTCTGAATGTTGAAATTGTGAATCGTTAATGAAATGAAGGTAGCTAATTGTTTTGTAATGGAATTCAACTGAAATCCAGTGTATGGAATTATACCATCCCAAATATTCTGTGAACTCTTAGAGTAATTAATGCTGAATGGTGTGGTTCCTTAATTTGTCACAATAGATGAGAGTAGGAAGTAGGGCTTGGGTTTTTTTTTTTTTCTAGGGCAAATAGGTGAGGAATCCTGCAAACCTCTATTGTATTATTTGACAAGTGGGTTCTTGTGTTTGAGCTGCAAGCGTGTATTTTTAGATGTGTGAAGCCCATTCTGCTTGCCACCAGTCTGAAAACTTTGAAGTACTGGTATCAGATTCTGTGCACTTTTAAATGTTACTTACTGAGCTGTGAGCCATCCACTTCGTTATACAATCAGTGCATTACTTAACATGTCAAACCAGCTTAAAACTTCTGTAAGTGGGCAGGTAAAAATGTTAAAATCTAGCTGTGGCGGAACTACCTTATGGGCTTGTTAGTCTGCTCTTGCAAAATGCCTATTTTAGGAAATGTGCTATATTGAGTGTTTCCATCGGTCACAGGAACAGTAGCTATTTCCTCCGTTATCGTTTGGTACTTCAACTGTCAAATCTATATTCTTTCAACTTCATTGTACAACGAGGTTAACTTTCTTTTTAACTGTTGTGTTAGAAAACAGTTCCGTGCACAAACAAGTAGCTGCTGCTTCTGGGTATCTTGTGTTAGTTTACATGATGGTGAAGTAGATGCACGACTTGTGTATGTATAGATAAGCCAACAATTTTCTGTGTATTATGGGGGCTAGCAAAATCTACATCACAAATTTTGACACATTACAGCTGAAGGAAGAGGAACAGCGTGCAAGACAAGATACATCCTTCAAGGAAAGACGCTTGTCCAGCAGTTTGCTTCATGTGATTGAACTGAGCCTGTAAGGATTCATGGATAAAATGAACAGGAATAGATCTGAATAAAGCAAATCTGCATACATGGTAACCAGTAGCTCTTTTACTTTTTTTATGTTGCTTAACTGTTTTATTTGAGGGAAACCTGTGTGATTTAAACCTTATATAGCTTTTGCAACTTTATTACTGGTTATATACATTTGGCAATTATAATGTGCAAGCGATTGGAAAAAGTCAAGTAAATGCTTGTTTTTATAGTAGTTTGTTCATGTTAAACTGTTCATATGATAATGTCTGTACACAGCACCACTTTGATTACAGTAGATGTAGTGTTGTAATAAACTGTTTAATGGGGCTGATGTGTAAAGCTGTTCAAGTTATTTGATGTTTACACCTCAGGGAAAGTCTTGTGTTCAGCAATATTTAAAGATAATGTTACAATGAAAACATTGATGCTGTCTTTAAGAACATCGCAATAGTTCTTGCGTATGCCTCGACCTAACCTTGCATTCAGTGAGTTAAACATACTGATGTTGCTCCCACACCTTCAATTTTGATATGAAAATAGGTGGTTTACGTAAAACCTTTAATGCTGTTTTGCTTTCTAGCAGTGTTTACCAAGGTGACTTGTGAATTTGCTAATTGACATATAAAACTGTAAAAACTGCAGCTCTTCATGGTCCGTTGCTTTGAGGAGAGGTGGTCCCCACTCTGTCATTTTCAGCACCCTGAAAATTTTCTCTCCTACAGCCTCGACCCTGATTGACACTACAGTTGAGATGAGCTGTTCATGTGAACTGTAAACTGCCCGTAACAAGGGGTGGAAAGGTTAGCTTTAAAAAACGAAACCCTGCAGTTGTTTACAGTTTTATAGGAATAGTGCTTGTGTGTGCTCCCCCTCCACCCCCAAGGCCGTAGCGGGCTGTACATAGTTGTATATTAGAAACGTGCCAGAAGAAACTGGGTGTTCCCATTTTTCAGGCTCTGTGGGTTTGGTATTTTCTTAAAACTTTGGGGATTATTGACACATGCATATGAAAGAGAAGGTACACTTGTATGTCCTTGTTCAGCGATGGGCGGTGTTTAAATGTCTTGGCAAACAGTGACGCTAATGCAGTCTGTCAGATGAGGTTTTGTAAATTTACCTAAAAACAAATTATTGGAGCTCACAGTGAAACTTGACTTCATGATAAGAATTTGTTTTAAATTCCATGCAGTGCGAAATGCAAGTGAATGAACAGAAAATTCACGTGAGTTGTGAAAACTCTAGTTTCTGGCAGCCTTGCAGAAAGGCTCGCTTCTAGTCTCTTGTGGAATGTCCCGCGGCGGAGGAGTTCTGGGCCTTTTCGCTTGCTCGGACAGCAGCACTGAATGTTTTAAGTTAAGTTTCAAGACCTCAGATGGCTAAGAGGCAACTCTTACACAACACTCGATTTTTATTTTTTAACCAATTTTGAAGATTTTTACAGCTGACCTAAAATGTTACCCTGTTCGGGAAAACACTTAAATCCAATTGGTTTTCCAGAGCATTTAAAGCATGTGCTTGCATTCCATAGATTTCCAGGAATGCAATACACCTGCTTTCAGCACCTTACGTGTGCACGGGCTTGATCTTAATGCTTTGCTGAGTTGGACCAGTAGCCTGTGCAACTGCAGTCTGAAATGCTCCGGTGTTTGTGTCACCTACTGCTCAGCCAGGTTTCCTGGAGCCAGGTCGATGCTGTTGGACTTGGCTACAGCTTCAGTCTCTGCCCCCGCCTCCTCTCTTTTTTTTTTTTTTTTTTTTTCTCCCACCCCCACTCCCCTTAAATTGTGTACCTCAGTTCCTCGTGAGTGGGATCACTGGTGTTTATTGAACTGTTTGCTACTGAGAAGGTATTTGACATGTTTGTTTAATCCTGTTGGAAAATGAAAACTGCCTTTAAAAATTTTGTAAAACTGGAAGTTGTATCAAGCAAGTTATGACTCATTTCCTGCTTTTTGTGAATAGGTGTTGGATACAAACAGTACTGCTGTAATTTTTTTTTCTTTAAAAACATTGTTTACTGCTGTGTGTAATAATTTTAAGGAAGAAATAACCTGCCTGTAGCTGTTACATGGAGAATAGCTAATACAGGAGAGGCAGCAGGTAAGTAATGTTCCATTGCATAGATATATTAAACCTTAAAATAAAAAAGTAAATTTACAAGCATTTTATGCAGGAACTGATATTTTGCTCCATACTGAAACAGGTTTAAGGAGACTGTTGCTCTTTTTACACAGAGTGTAATCTCTCACTCGCATGTAGATTTCCATTGCTGGCGATGGAAATAGCAGGGAGGGAATAGCAAGGGGGAAATAACGTAGCTTAAACTGAACGATCATTGTGACATGAGAGGTGAGATCCCCGTAGGAAGTCCCTTATTTCCGCCTGATCTCTGAATGCGTAGTTTCACTGCTAGATGTGCCGTGTTGGAATTCAGATAATACTCTCTTGTTACTCTGAGTTTCATTTGCTAGATTTTTTTTTTTTAATGAAACAAAAGTACATAAGAAATCCAAAGACCCTGACAGACACCAAAAAGGAATATGTCTAATGGACATCATGTATAACTGGATCTGTAGTAGAACTTTTTTACTGGGTTTTGGTTTAGTGAATGTTACTGGCAGTTTCCTGTGCGCCCTCAGGAAAGAGACGTTTGTTGATTTACTGGCGGGCAAGGATGCCGTGATGGCTGCTGCTGTGCTCTTTGATGTGCATCCAGTTGTATGTCAACTCCTTTTGCTGATGAAAGGACAAAATAGTCTGTGAGGAAATACTTTATTTCTTTCAAACATTGATTTTATAAGTAACATTGAAAATGATATCTTAAACCTTTACTTTTGTTGGAAGACAAACCCAGCAAGTAGTGACTTGGGGTGTGGTGGTGCGTTAGCAACAGAGGTGGTTTTACTGGAGGTTTGTTTTGTAGAAGTAGAGTTGTTTGGGATTTTTAAAGTGAAATTTCTACTGGACTATATGTTTTGACAGGTCAAAAATATTTCTTCTTCAGAAGAACATAGCATTTTGGAAACTGTACAGTCTGGGTTTTTTTTTTCCCCCCCTCCATTCCCTTTTTGCTTTCTGTGCCAATAACTTTAGTTCTGACTGCGTTTTGAAAAATGCTTGTCAGAACTTCAAATTTTTATTTACATTGTGGCTTATGAGCTCGGTTAGCTGTTGTTTTTGTGTTAAATGAGGTATCTCAATAAATTTAGGCATTAGCTTGATTTTTTTAAAAGGAATTTTTTCTATTTTTGTTCCTTTGAAATTGGTGAAGCTTAGTTTTTCTAACTGTATTTTTTTACCTGATTGTTCAGTTGCATACCCAAACCCTTGTAAATGTTTCCCTAGTTGTATGTGGATAACTGGAGATTTAAATGTTGTATATATTTGTCACCTGTGTTTTTAGTAAAAATACATGGCATTCTTTGTAGAAAAACTTAATTCCTGATTTCCTTTTCTTACCCACTTGCTCTTTCTGTACAGGTTAAACAGACTTTTCTCCTGTTTTTATTTATAGAATTTATACACAGCCTCTTAAAGTTATCATTGGTTCTTGTGTAAACTGAGATACAGCCTTAAATTTCCTAATGCTCACTAAGATACCGTTAGTCATCTAGATTCAAATCCAAAGTATGCATGTTAGAGACTGATGCTCCTCAGAGATCCAAGACTCTGAATTCCTTCTGCATTGAAACACAGACCCTTCAAGAGCTTGGGGAAGGAAAGTGTAGATCAATACATAAAGATTGATTTATTTCCAAAATAAGTATTTCACATAGGAAAGCAACAACATGGATTTGTTTGGGATTTAAATTGTTTTGGCAGTTGACTGCAGAAGTCTTGATAGTTGCAGCATGCTAATTAGTCATGATGTTTATGCAGAAATACTATCTTGTGCAACTGTTCACTATGATGCCTTGCAGTTAATAGTGCAGACAGGCTTGGGGAGGTGGTGTGTTGAAATTTTTTGGGGGGGGGGGGTCTCCCCTTGTTTCCCTCCCCCCTCAATTAAGATATGACATGCTGCTTACTTTTAGATTAATTTTAGCTTTAGAGGGTGAATTACTAAGGAGCAGTTTCGAGCAGTTCCTCGATTTGATGTTCTTGTGAGATTCACCCCCCAACACGTGTTGGACAAAATAGGATGGAGCAGCATCTCATTCTGTTTGTATATTATGCACTGGTTAGTTCTTGAAGCCTCCAGTTACTGCAGTGGGTAGGGCTGATGTCTGTGCTGAAATCTTCTAAAGCTGCTTTGGAAATACACTAGCTTTCTTGAAGTCTCTTGGAAATAGTAAACCGTCTACCTTTTGAGCAATGAAACGGAGCATTTAAGCTGTCAAAATTCATCCCATGTAACTTGATTTTCATGATTCAGTGCTACCACTTTGGAGTATATTCAAGTAACAGGCTTTGGCCTCACCCTCTTGTATACTGTATTTTGTAATAGAAAATATTTTAAACTGTGCATATTATTATTACATTATGAAACAAACATTCCTTTGATCTTCAAATGTAAGAAAATGAGGAATGTGTGTGCTTTTATAAATACAAGTGATTGCAAGTGCAGTTTCCTTACTACTGCAGGTGTGCTTTTTTAAAATAAAGAAAGGGAGGGGGGGAAAGCAAGTGTTTTAAAGGTGAAATACATTCCTGTTTGGTAGACTATAACATTTTTATGATGATTACCAGCGCTGCTGACTTTCTAAACAAAAGGCTGTCTTGTCTTCCTGTACCATTCCATTTCCTGATTCCGATTTTGCACGAGGATGTGTGTGTAAACTGTTCAAGAAATGGTTTTGAAATACAGCAAAGGGGAGGGCTCGTCTGAGTTGGAATGCAGAACTGCAGTGCAAAATGTAAGGAAATGGGGTGTCTGTCAGAGCGCCTGACTCCCCCTCAAAGGTTTTCCGTGTACAGTAAACAGTTTCCTGATACCGGCAGGCCGGAGAGCCTGTTGAATACTGGCGTTTCTGGAGACCTGTATTTCTCAACAAGGTAAGATGGTATCCCAGCAGATGCGGATTTTAATACGTTTTCAGCAAAGGTACTTTGTTAACTTTAGGGAGCGTTTCATCTTTTTTAGATGTTATACTTGAAATACTGCATAACTCTTAGCTTTCATGGGTTTCTTTTTTTCAGCCTTTAGGAGACTGTTAAGCAATTTGCTGTCCAACTTTTGTGTTGGTCTTAAACTGCAATAGTAGTTTACCTTGTATTGAAGAAATAAAGGCCATTTTTATATAAAACAGTACTTTTGTCTGTCTTCATTTCAGCTTGTCCGATATCTTCGCAGTGTTCACTGGTGTCAGTGTGGTCAAATATTCAGACATTTAAACGTAAAACGTGGACATTGTGATGCAGTTAGAGCTAGAGTCTGTGCTGTAATTATTTCTGAATCTGGAAGTAGTTCTGCTCATGCTCTTGTCCTTCTCATCTGGTCTTTATTAAAACTGGTGAATGAGAAGGGCAGAATAGCGCTTTTTTTTTTTTTTTAAGCCAAGCAAGTTTTTTTGTCAGTCATTTTTCTGTAAAATGCAGTGACCCTCATGTAATGTGTCAGCTGAAGAAAAAAAAGCCCAAAGCTGGCTGTGCAAAGCAGTTTGGGTCTCTTACATGTTCAGAATCGGGTGTGTGCTCATGTTGGGAGCTGTGGGCTTGCGATGTAGCAGGCGTTAAAATAAACAGGTGGTGATAAACCTCTTTATTAGAACCTGGATTCTGGAGTTGACCCGGTCTGGCAGCTCTGTGCATGTTGAACGCAGCTGTGCGGCGGGTCGAACCGTTCTCAGCTCGCGCCACGCGGACAGCGTGGGCAATGACAGCGCTCATCCCGTAGCAATTTAAAGCTCCTCTTGGCCCTTGTGGTTTCACAGCCAAATGTTTTACTCTGCTGCCGGATCAGATCGCAGTATACGTAAACCGCACGTCCGTGCCTTCTCTGCGGAAGGCCGTACGGGTGGTGAGCGGCTCGTCCTGTTTGTTGACGTTCCTTCACGGTAGCAGAAAACGAGCTGTATCTGTCGTGCCACCTCGTGTGACTGGCCCCGTTCTGCAGCGCTCTGGGCTCAGACTGTGTGACGAGCCTCCAGCATTTGGCAGTGGTGAGATTGTGAGACTGATGATTTTTTTTGTTTGGGAAAAATACTTTTTTTCTCATCTTTATAGCTTTAAAAAGAAGTCTGAAGCGTAGGGGGCTTGGAAAATCTCAGTGTTCGTGATTTTATTTAAACGTTATTTTGAGTGAATGACGGTGGGTGATTTTGTAGGTCTGTGTAGAGGAAACAAAAACGCTCATTGGAAAATTAACCCGAATTTCTTTGGCTGGTGTTCTAAACCTTTGACAACAAAAAATACTCAAGTACTCTTAACGGGCTCAAATTGTAGTTTTTTGAAATAGCAAGCAACAGGGAAGGAGAACAAGCTTGGCCACTGGTTACTTACTGCACTGCGTCTGAATTACCCAGTCAAGCTGGGTTTTTAACTGGACAAGCGTGGGTTGTAGCTCGGCTTCACCACTAGCGTGATGGTCTGGGGAGAGGTGGGAGGTGGGTTGGGATGCGGTTGGTGGGTTTCAGGGGACTCCAGGCTTCCTTCTGGGCCGGGAGCACAGGGGAAAGTCTCTGTTAACTCTTCATTGTGAAATATGTCGTTGCGATTTTCCCCGAGGTTAGGGTGTTTGGCAGTTCTTGTTGCTGAAGGGCAAGGCATCCTGTCCCCAAGAACACAGTGTGTATGTACTCTTAAGATAAACACAGTGAGGATTCGGTGGTACGTAGGCGAATCCATGTGGAAGCATTCGAGCATAGCGTAACTAACTGGGATGCCAGATCTCGTGGTCTGATTCGGAGCAGTACCAGAAGGCCGAGGAAGGTAAGCACTGTGAATGTGGGTTGTGTTTTCCTCTGTGTAAGCTCTCTGGGGAAAATCCCATCCCTTGGATTAGAGGCAAGGAAATTGATGCTACTTTGTAGGAAAACTGGTTCAGTTCTGCTTCAGAGAACCTTGCCTCTGGCCTTTTTTGGTGTCCGTAGCTGCTGGTGCAGAAGGAAAGGCCCAGAACCCGAGGTGGGCTGGAGGGGAGAGATCCTGCTGGCATTCAGGCTTTGGCAGTAGGATTACTGTCCTTGCCTGTCGCCCCCCTCCAGTGCCCAGCGACGTGTAAACCAGTACGGAAGCTGCCTCTGCCACCTCTTAGCACAGCTGCCTGGCCTCAGAGAAGAGAGCTAACCCTTCCCACCGACCCTGTCCTTGGAGGGTGAGGGGCTCTAAGAAACCCAACAGAGCCCCAGGAACACAACACAAAAGCACCCTGGGCAGGGTGAGTCTCTTTCTGAGCGCAGCTCTCCTGGTTGCGTAATGTCACGGAGTGCCCCTTCATGTTGGCGGGGAGGGGAGGCAGGCGGAAGGCATGGAGCAGGGGAGCCAAAACCAGTCACTTCTGAGAGCTGTGGGTTCTTACCCCCACCTGGAATCGAAGGGACGTTTCTGAGGGCGCCGTTTCCACGGGGCAGCCCTGGAGTTCTCGTGCAGGTATTAAGCTGCAGGCTTCGCGCCCCGGCAGTGGAAGAGCGAAGCCCCCAGCGTGACTTTATGCGAAGAGAAAGTCTTCCCTTCTGCCCCTGGGCCCGTGCTGAGCCAGCCTCACGCAAGCGCTGCTGAGCTTTCTCCTGCAGAGCCGGCATCTTGCCTCGTCTCCGGCCAGTGGAGGATTGGGGAGAGGCTTGAGTGTTTGAAGTTTGGTTCTGTGGAAAAGACGGACACCCCAGCACCGCCTGGGAAGCAGACCTTGAGTAAGAACTGTGTTAGAACTGTGCTTTTTCACCCGGGTTACATCTGGGGAGGGGTGAGATGCTCAGAGTATTAGCGCTGTTCGCTACCTTTTTGTTCATCCCTCAGACCTTCTCGTGATGCAGCAGCTGGTCTGGGGAAGATGGGAAGCTGCGCAAGAGGAGAGCAGCAGGATGCAAATCAAGTTCCAAAATCAGCAAAGTGTGCGAAGCTGTGAGAGGTGAGTTTGTCCAGCGCAGGCCGTGTGAGGGAAAACCGAGGTCTATGTGTAACCTAGGATCACAAAGGTACCTTTTTTTAAAAAAAAAAACTATTACAGGAAAATAAGATGCAGGTACCTGAATGTCTTTATTCCCAACTTAACCTGAAATGCTGGACTGTAACAAATCATGACATGCCAGGAAAGGAAACACGGACTTAATTTTGGGGCGAAGAGCCTCCTTTGCCTTGGGAATTAGCTGCATCCTCCTGAAGGCCTGTAGCGTCACACACTCAGAAATGAGGTAGTCAACTGAGAAACCTGTTTGCCAAGTTGACATTGCATTTTTCTACAGATAACCACTGGGCAGCGTAGCATATTTGTTAAAGGAGAGTAGTCTACACTCAGCACCTCCGACAGAGTTTGGCATATCCTAACGTAGTTACAGCGTGACACATCTCCTTGACTTCCTGAATGCATCATGACCAGCTACACAGATTACCCCAAACTGAAGAATTTCAGGTTAAGGAGTTGATGCTCATGTACGCTCTACAAGAGCAGGTAAGGCCGCTGCTGCTCAGGAGTGTTTGCCGTGTATGAGGTGGACAGGAGACTGGGAGTGCAAGAGGAAGAAAGTGTACCCATTGCGTTTGAATTTTTACCAGTTCTACCACTTGGAAGATCTGAAAGCAAGTGGTTGCTTCTGATAAATGGGAGTAAATGACTGGAGATGGGGAGATGAAAATCCTGCCCCACATCCTTGAAAATGAACGTGCTGGGAGATGTACAAGAGAGCATTTGGAAAGGTAACAGAAGCCAAAAGAGTCAGGTGGGAGTGTATTTCTCTTCTTAAACAGAGACAAAAGCAGGCGTTTGTGAAAGGTGTAGCAGCAGGCTGAGGCAGGGCGGTGGGGGGAGGGCAGCACGCTGCTTTTCAAGGACGTTGCCAGCCAAGAAATGTGATGCTGTCGGCGGGCTGAGGGAGAAGGGCTGGGGCTGACCAGACAGCTGGAACTCTTGCTGGGTAAATTTGAGCTGGAAGTGAATTGGAGAAGAAACTCTCCCTTTTTGTCACATAACACAATATTATAGAAAATGGCGAGATGCCAGTCAGTTCATGCAGTTAATGCTGAGACACAAAGTGTAAGGTGTTCAAAAGCGATCAGAAATTTTCTGCCTTTCTTACTCTGCTCTTTTACGGTTCCTGGGGAGACGGTGTCGTGGTCTAACCCCAGCCAGCAACCAAGCACCACACAGGCATTCACTCACCTTCCCCATCCCACAGTGGCAGGGGGGAGCATCTGAGGAAAAGACAAGGAAACTCATAGGTTGAGATAATGGCAATTTAATAATTGAAAATGAATGAAATTATGCAAATAATACTAACAATACCAATATTACTACTAATAAAAAGTAATAAAATATATTGAAACCCAAATTATACAATAGCTTACCACCCACCAACCAACACCCAGCCAGTCCCTGAGTAGCCAGAGCCCCAGACCAAGCCCGAGAGAGAGGGACTCCCAGCCCACCCCCAACTTCCATACTGAGCATGATGTTTTATAAAATTCAATCCTTTGGGTCAGCTGTCCTGGCCGTGTCCTCTACCAGCTTCTTGTAGTGAAGAAGCTGGGAACACAGGGGCAGTATGAGATGAGCAACAAGTCCCTGACTTGATATAAACATTGCTTAGCAATAACTAAAACAGTGTGTTATCAGTATTCTCAGCACAACCAAAACATAGCCTCATCCTAGCTACTGTGAGGAACATCGTCCGACATTAAACCAGCACAGACAGCCTGGAAAACAACTGCAGACCACTGTTTGTAGAATTCTGGGTCTTTTTGCTGCAGGTAGAAGGTCGCTCTCCCTTTTGACGATCTGGATCTCTTTATCCATCTCTTGGGAACAATTTGCAGGAAATGGTATTAGCGCTCTGCTTCCCATCAGGCTGCGGTAGTTCTAAGTTTGGTAAACCTTGTGCCCTTTGTGTAAGTGGGAAATGGAAATAGAAGTAATTTCTTCTCAAACGGGGTTTCCCGATTTTATAGAAATGACCCAGTGTAATCAGGTCTTTTAGAAAAATCTGGATGTATTGCTGAATTCTTTTTCGCAAATGCTCGAATCTGCTTAGCACTAGTACCTGTTGAGTAATTTTTCTCTTTGTATCCTGTGTGTTAATGGTGAAGTTGTGTCCCTGGGTGTTCTGTCACACAAGGAAAGATGTTCACAATGGTGCAACTGTGCACAAGTGGAGAAACAGGGTCTCCTGCCATCTCCGTGGCGTGAAAAGATGGCAGTCGCTCCTTCCCCTTTCTCCACAAAATAAACAAGCTGTAATTTTTTGTCCTCGCCTTGACACCTCATGAAAAGGTCCTTGCTTCTAGCCTCATTTGCAGAGTTTGAATGCCTTTTGAGTGCGCTGCTGTTAAATTCCTGTTGCTGTCATTGGATGCAGCTCCAAAACCTGGCAGAAGGCGGCTGGGTTCCCGTGTGGAACAGGCAGCCTTTGCCTCGGAAGGAGCAGGGAGCTCTCCTGTGTTTCAGAATGGTTAAAGTGATGCTTAAAACTGACTTCTAAAGCTCGGTGCTATCCCCTTTCCCTGTTTAGCCGCCTACTTTCTGACAGGCAGGCATCTACCCTCGCCACCTTTTGCAGTCTGTGCTTCCCTTAAAAAGCACGTGGCTCTGCCTGGGTGTGTTACAGCTCCGCACCGGTGGGAAAGGGACGAAAACAGACACCATTCATCCCAAACAGAATCCTGGTGGGAAGGGTACAAAAACAGACACCATTCATCCCAAACAGAATCCTTATTCATGGGTCAGGCTGTAAGGGACTTGGGCTCCCACCTCAGAAAGTTAATGGGAGCCTGCACGTAATTAAACCTGCAGTTCGCGCTTTCCTGAATCGCGTAGCCTGGAGTCCTTGCAAGCTGTAGGTCTGCAGCCCCCAGCTCCTTCAAGACCAGTACTTCAGTACTGGGT
>NW_010229070.1:0-27307 GCF_000690775.1 Eurypyga helias
CCAGGTGCAGGACCTTGCAGTTGGAACAAAGTGTGATTTGTGTGTTTGGTGGTTGCTGATGAACAGTTAAACTGCTGACCTTAATCTGAAGGTGCAAGGTTGATCTTGGTGAAGTTTTATAAACACCATAAAGCCAGCAATCAAAGGAGTGCTTGCACAGACTTGTAAGTAAAGAAGTGTACACAAGGAGACTTTCTTCTTTCCATGATGGTTAAAAAAAAAAAAAAGAAAAAATTATGAAGTGCTGCTGAAGGCATAGAGCAGTTGACCTCCATACAGAGTGATGACAGGTTGTAGAAATTATAGGATGTGTGTTATCTGTTTTTAGTACTAAATCAAAACTACTCATGCTTGAATATTTGCCTGCCAAAGCTTATAGAAGAGCATCTCAGGTAAAGCTTTGAATGCTGATTTTAGATTAAATCTGAGAAGGTGATGGAACAGAAGAATAAGGTTGTAGAAAGCATCTCAGGATGTTTGGGAAATTACTGAAATGAAGGCTGGACAGAGGTCTGAGGAAAAGGTGATCCATGGAATATGAGCATGAATAAAACATGAAAGAAGAGAATGACTTCTTGAAGAACTGAGTTACAGCACTTGAGAGAAAATGTGCCAGCAGAAAGAGAAGGTGGATTGTCAAGAAGGAAGAGTAACTAACTAAGCAGAAGAGGAGAAATATAGATTGTTCATGGCAAGGAACTGGACCCTTCAGTAAAATGGGATGCATAGAAGATGGATTATACCATGGAAGGGATGCTGATACTCTCTCTAAATATCCAGGGTATAAATATCAAGGACAGGAAGAAAATTTAGACTTCAAAGACAGTATGTACAATCACAAAAAATGATAAAAATTCAGTATCAATAAAATTAGATTGGGTACTGGAAGTGATTGATAGTCCTTGGAAAGAGTTTGTGGGGTAGCCTTTCATTGTTAATGGTAGGATCAAAAGCCTTATTTTAAGGCAGCTTGAGCAGGTTGAGAAGAGTCTTGATACATTTGGTGGCAGTGAGGTGGCAGGACTTGTAAACCTATATTCTTCCTCTTCACTTGCAAATTTATACAGAATGATAAGTTTAAAGTTACCTTTGTTTTGATTCTGAAAAAAACCCCCATATTCTAAATTCTCCCAGTTACTGAAATCTTTACAGGTGTTGTTTATAACAGCTGGTGTAGGAACCAAGGGACAGGGACCATGAGTGGTTCCAGTGCCAATGGGCAGCCAGGGCTCTGTGAGTTCTGCACATTGGGAAGCATATCCAGAAGTCCCTAGAGGGACTTTTTCATGTCTCAACGTCTGGCCAGCCTGGGAGGCTGAAAGGCTGGGGAGTGCTGCAAGACACTCTGCAATGTGCCGTTTAGCAAGAGGGTGAGCTGATGGGGAGCCATGCACGTTTCCAGTGGACTGTCACTTTGGTCTACAAATGATAATTTTGATACTTGCACGTTAGGTCTCATGATAACAGCTGAGTTTTGACTTCTCTTAGTCACAGAATCACAGAATGGTTTGGGTTGAAAGGGACCTTAAAGCCCATCTAGTCCCACCCCCCCTGCCATGGGCAGGGACACCTTCCACTAGACCAGGTTGCTCAAAGCCTCATCCAGCCTGGCCTTGAACACTTCCAGGGGTGGGGCAACCACATCTCTGGGCAACTTTGTCCAGTGCCTCACTACCTTTTCCATGAAGAATTTCTTCCTGATATCTAATCTAAACCTCCCCGCTTTCAATTTACACCCGTTACCCCGTGTCCTGTCACTACAGGCCCTTGTAAAAAGTCCCCCCCAGCTTCCTTGTAGGCCCTTCAGGTACTGGAAGGTGCTATAAGGTCTCCCCGGAGCCTTCTCTTCTCCAGGCTGAACAAGCCCAACTCTCTCAGCCTGTCCCCATAGCAGAGGTGCTCCAGCCCTCTGAGCATCTTCGTGGCCTCCTCTGGACTCACTCCAACCAGTCGATATCCTTCTGATGTTGAGGGTTCCACAGCTGGATGCAGCACTCCAGGTGGGGTCTCACAAGAGCAGAGTACAGGGACAGAACAGTCAGCTTAGCACACCTCTAAAATCAGCTGAATAGTGTAAAATTGGCCATGAGAGATTATACTATCGAAATGCCTTGCTATTTTGTAAATCCAAAAGTCAACCCAGGAATACTTTGTAGGTTAATCAGTTTAATGCCCTTACTAAAGTCTAGAAAACTTCGGCACCGCTGGAATTGTATTTTACAAGGTATTTGCTTTACAGTTGGGAAGATAGTAGCATCTGTTTGTTTTGATCCTGCTTCTAGAAAAGACATGGTTGGGTGGGGAGGGGGGATGGACTTGTACCTGCTGGTCACACGTTGCGGTAAGAGTTCACTGTGATTTTCCGATGCCTTCTCTTAGTCAGCTTTTTTCTTGTTCTTTGGAACATGTAGTCGTTCTACTGGATCAGTTATTTTTCAAAACTAAGGGCAAAGTTTCCTCAATTTGTTTATTTAACTTTCAGCATTTTAAGGAATAATCTCATTTTTGCTGCAGGCATGGAACTGTTGAACATAGTTATTGATTAATTATTCTAACTATGGTTCCTTAACTCCTATATATATGGAAATGGTAGAATTATGCAGCATTTATTCTTTTGAGAAAGTAGGCTGGGAATATATTGCATTGTCAGGCTGAGTGATCGTTTTTTGGTTTGTATTTTGTAAGTAATAACATTTTGCTTCAAGTCAATTCAATAATTCTGACCTGAGGTTTGAAATGAAAGTACAGTGATGGCATGTTTTTTGTAATACACTTATTTAATTCTTCATTTCTTTTCCTGTCATAGTACAATGCTAACTTGTGTACAAGCGGTGTCTGGAGAGAGAAGGACTGCTGCACAGAATGGCCATCACCAGTTATGTATTCCATCAGGAGGCAAAATCCAGGCTGGAAAGAGCCATAACATAACATGAGGTGATAGGAGAGAGGTGTATTAGGAGAAAGGACTGGTGAGATGTGGGGATGCAGGAGCTGGGTATGAGACATACTGCATTTTTGTGTGTATATTTAGAATTGAAAGTTAAACTTGACGTAAAATGAGATGGCTTGGAGTCTCCCAAAGACGGGAGTAAATGGGAGTTCTCTAGTTCATTTTTATTTTATAAATGTCATAAGAATTTTTTTGAGGAAGCTGACTTGTGATTTAATGAAATCACAAACCATGCTTCACAACGATGGAGCCTAATTCCAAGAGTATGTCTTGGCTTATGGTATTTCACTTGCTGTCCTCGCATTGCTACCAGCACTGGGAACAGGGGACACAGTGAGCAGCCTGCAAAAAAAAAAAAAGGGAGAGATGCTACTTTAGGCTGAGTTTCAGTAAGTGAAAATTGAATTTTTCATAAACTATTTTGAGAATCCTGTCACTTCCAAGCAGTTAAGTAAATTAGCAAAATGAACAGATGTATTCCTCTTAAGTTGAAGAAAATGTGCATTCCCATCTTCAAGCAGTGCCTCTGCCATGTGAAGTGTAAGACCTTGAAAATACACTGAAGGAGCTCTTGAACTCAGTGGATCATGCCACTTTTCTTCTCAGGCATGAACATGGCTCTTCTTTTTAATGAGAAGGGAATATGGGGTATACCCTGCAGGGCAAGGAACAGAGCTGCAGGAATATGATTCAGCTGCAGTTTGGATCTTAATCATATGCTTGTAGTATTAAAAAAAACTCCCTATTTTCCTCATAGTCAACTGTGATTGCTACCCCCCTGTCATATCAGTTAGCTTTTTCTCTTCCTAATACCTCTTGTTCTCACAAAGTAATAGAATGTAATTAGAGCAAGTCAGAAAGATCTAAAGCCTGCAAAACTGGAATTTGCCTATTTGCTGAAATTAAAATATTTGATGGAGAGAGACTTCTGTTTCCCAAAAAAAGTTAAGAACTAGGGGAAATAAAAATCAGTAATTTTATTTTTGCTTTCCCATGGAAATGCTTGGTTTCCAGTTTTGATGCGATACTGAAAAATTTCATTTTGCTATAGTGAGTCAGTCAGTCATTTCACATGCCTTCTGTATTCTTTCATTGGATGAGTGCCCACTGCTTCAAATTGGGTCAGTTTACCCTTGTGAAATTGCTATATAACCTGCTGCAATATGACTGACTTCTTGAAGCTGCAGATAGATGCCTTTTATTCTTTGAAAGAAATAAAACAGCCTGAGAGCTGTCAGGACAGAATTCTTGTACCACAGCAGTTACTCTGTGTCTCATATTTGTAGCTGGGCTGCTTGTGCCACTTTTGTGAGAAACTGTAATTATTCAGTCATTTATCCCCTCCTCTTTCCTATTTCTGATAAAAAGAAATAATTGAAGGAGATGGTTTCTTAAAAGGGGAAAAAATTCTAACAAAAGCAGCATCAAACTGGCGCAGTCATTCCGAGTCTGGTAGCACAGGGCAGCTCAGAAACAGCATTTTTCCATCGCACAGCTTAGCGTAATGAAATAAGAGACCACTTCAGAACTGGTTGGTGGTGAAATGGTTATGCAAACAGCACTGTAACCCTGTCTAACTACACTGGTCGGATCCTACTTTACCCAAGTTGGACTCTTCTGGAGGGAAATGTTTCCTGTGTAACTGGTCATTTGGAATAGGTTTGTAGAAACCAGAGGAGGACTGGTGCTCGCTTGTGGGATCTGGTTTTGGGGGCTCTGGGCTGGCGGTCAGGAAGGAATTTATGTCGTTAATGAATGATGTTTCTTGTTGGGCCTTTTTTTCCCTCTCTTTGTTCCGTGGAAGGTGGCCAGGTTCCCTGGATCATTAAGGAATTTTACCTGAATAATTTGCCTTCTGTTGCAGGGGTTTAGGATTCTGTTAATAATCTTTGTTCTTTCCTTTTCTATTCCGGTGACTCATTGTGATGTTTGAGGCATTTGAGTGTTTTTCTTGTGTTGAAGGTCTCAGGATTTGTTTTGTGGCTCATAATGTCACGAACACTGGAAGAAGGGAGCATACAGTGGATAGTATTGTGTAGCATTTGTAGCTAAAAGCTTGCTACACTATTGCAAGTGACTGAACTTGATGATCCATCCCTGGAAGTGTTCAAGGCCAGGCTGGATGAGGCTTTGAGCAACCTGGTCTAGTGGAAGGGGTCCCTGCCCATGGCAGGGGGGGTGGAACTAGATTGTCTTTAGGGGCCCTTCTAACCCAAACCATTCTGTGATTCTATGATTCTAAGTGAGTATGAAAGAATCAAGTGCAAAGAGAGTGAGCTATTGGAAAGGATCACACATATGTGTTCCAAATGTGGGAAAGGATCTGGAAACAAACCTGTGGGGCACTAGCATTTCACAGACCCAAGCCCATGTAGAAATGCTTGACAGAGCTATTTAAACATCTAGGGGGAAAAGTTACCCTGTGAGGTACACGAGACAAGGGAGTCCAGTGGTATGTCAAATCCATAGAGTAATTTACCAAACTAAACAGTTAACTATCAGATAAGAAGGCTTCCTGTGACATGAACATTGGGCATAAGATAGAGACATTAGCAATGACAACTGCTGAAAAAGTTGCCAGACAGATTCAGCTTTTTTGTTACATCAGTGGTTGTGTAATAAGGCAGTTTCAGATTTTTGAGTGGCTGGCGCAAGCAGCTGAAGTTTTTTCTTTAAAACACCTTATTCTGGAACTGCTTCAGTGATAATGAGGTGGGTTGGACAGCCTGACCCATTGCAGTGATGCTCATATTCTACTATTCTTCTACAAGTATAAGAAAAGACTGCTTTCTCAGTCTCCACATTATGTTTCTAGTATGATTAATTATTGACCCCACCACTGAATAATTCACTATTGTTTTGTGCAGTAGACACGCATAGGCTTGGGAAACACCAGCTGAAAGCCTCAACTTTGTGTCCCAAGATCTTTAAATGCTAGAGTATGTCCAGAAAACAGATAGGCAGCCCGTGTCCTTCTGGAGTGTGCCCTATGAAACCACTGCTGCTCTGCACTGGTGGAAAGATACTGCCAAAGTAAATGCTGAAATCCAGTATAAATTATTGGAACTGTAGCATATTGTGGCAGTTTGGATACAGATAAATACCTTTTCTAGCTGAAAAAATTGTCTTGTTTTGCTGACTGTGCAATGGATGGATTAACTGAAGAGCAGTTTGTGTGATACGCAAGTAATTTTTATCAGCTTGTCTCCTTCAGGTCAAGGACAAAGGACAGCAGGCAAGGAAAAGCAGTATCCCTAATCAAGGGTGGACGTGGCCCATACAGAAAAGGTCTGTTTCAGTGTCAGTTGGCTATCAGCTCTCATGCTCCACTTCATGGTGCTAATAGGGGAATTTGGCTGGGATTAGAGCCCGCAGAATCCCCACATTCACCTTTGCACATAACATGAAAATAATTCATTGGTATTGGCACAGGGTACATCTGGGACAGTCTTTAAACTGGAAAGATTATCAATAGCAAATTATATTTATCCAGCAGCTGAAAAAACGGTGTTAAACTACCTGAGGTTCATGTCCACCCTGGCTTACAGCTGTCAGCAACAGGGCATTTTGCTAGTTTGAGTGAGGCTGAAGCATGGAAAATTGCTCCTGCTCCACAGTTTCTCAGCCTCATTGTGCTGTTTTCCAGGCAGTGTTTGCATCAGCTCTGAGACACAGTTAGGCATCTGCTTGGCCTTTCAATAGTTGGCTTTTCAATAACCATTATAAAATGTGGTCTAGTATAAAGATATTTCTCTTAAAGTGGTTTGGCAGCATTCCTAGTGATCCCAGAGGGAAGAGCAGCTAGGACTTGTTCTCCAGCTCTGAGCCAGCTGTCCACTGGGCTGACCAGGGGTGTAGCTGTGTGTACTTTGGCTTGGCACCACAGCTAGTGAGTAGAGACACGGACTAAGCTGTCCTTGGCTGCCTGCAAGCCTTTGGCGTAGAGCCGCGTAATTTGAAGCGGTGGGCCAGGAGATCAGGAGTCGTGTAACAGTGCTGTATCAGGGCTGGTGATGGCTGGGTGGAGATGAAGGAATGCAATGCATGTGCTTTGCTAGGTAGGTGCTTCATTGCAGTAGAGCCATCTCCCTTGTCCTGTCACTCCATGCCCTAGTTAAAAGTTCCCCTCCAGCACTGACTGAGTAACCCCATCCTGTGGCTCTTCACTCCCTTTTGCCAGTCAGCTGCCACTGACTCCCTGTGACAGCTGAAGTATGCTGGAAGCATTTCATGCCTTTTTCAAAAATGTAAAGAGAGCAGTCCTTGGAAAATTAGTTTAAAACATAAAAAAGTTAAACTTTTAAAATAAACACAGTCTTTTTCCCTCTAATTGGAACTGATATACAAATGGAAACCATATACTGGTTGTCACAGTCTCTGTCTGGAAACAAAAGTCTCTTTAATGTCCCATTATTTTCTCCAAGGAAGTTACTGAACCTCATTTCAATTTAAGTAATACAATAGGTATTTACTGACTACGATAAGCAGGAATTGTAAAAAGGGCATTAGATCTTTATAAATAAAAAATCTCATTATTTTCAAACCAATCACAAGATATCCTCCAGTTACCTCCGGAAAAGTAGCATAAGGAAAGCCATACAGCCATTAGGTAGTGGGGAAGAGGATAGGATTTAAAAAAAAGTACTTCCAAAAGCAATTCATGCTTTTTGTCTGATCTATGAAGAAAGGTGATCATGTTGAGCAGTGAGGTTCAGAGAGAGGAAAGGTAATGAGGCTGAGGGTTAGATGAAAGTAAATATCTACAAGTGCAATGGACACAAACACTGTGGATTTACGGCATCAAAGCCCAGCCAGGCGCATCTGATAGCTTTCTGTGATAACTTATTATCTAGAAAAAGAAAATTTGATGAACCTAATCAATCTGTATTTTCTGTAGGACACTTGAAATGGTGGCACATGGAGAAACACTGTTTAAATTCAGGAGGAAGGGAGTTTTCAGCAGTAGCTAGGAAATGGCTAAAGCAGGTATCGCAAGAAGTTGCACTGCAAGTAGAAGCATCAAGCTCAAGGGCAGTTCCTAGCTGAACTTTTTAATGTATTTTAACTCCCATGCTTTGGCACTGACTAGGATTGCATTAATTAGAGCGTGAGCTAAACTTGAAGAAACCATGCTAGTGCAAGGGATAATCAGGTAATAAACAGTTGAACAGAAAGACTCATAAAATCTTTTCCGTAAGATGAGAACTTGCTCTTCCCAGCATGACCATCAGATGCCAATATAATCCAGCTGTGACAGACACATTTGTTTCTAGTCTGTGTCAGGTGATGCTTCCAGCAGAGATGAGGAGTTGCCTCAGGAGAACATGGCTTATTTACCTGAGCAAGAGCACTGGGCAAGGATACTGGCTGTCTGTAAATAGATCAGTGATAGAAACAAGTGAAGGAAAGTAACTGTCTAAATCCAGGGAAAGTTTTGATGCAAGAACTAAAGTGTTTAGAGTAAATGTGAATAAATTTAACCCGAAAATCAGGAAAACAAGGAAACCATTTGTGACTCTGATTCTGTAGTAATCTTCTAGGGAGACTACTATGAACAAAATACCAGTTAAAGTGAATCTGGATCAGGCTATAAATAGGCTTGTGCCATATATCTGTCCATAGCAGGAAGGAGTTGAACCTGATGCCCTTGAGGCCCTTCCTAATTTTATAATCGAGTTTTCCCAATCCCTGGCTGATAGTAAACACAAGTTGGTAAAGATGATAGACTTTTGTTCAGTAAGATATTTTTTGTATTTCTGTACAAATTCTCTGAAGTCAGAATTCTTTTTACACAGTAATAAACTTATCTCTGTCTTCTGGAATACTGTATCATTTAACAAAGCATTTCCAGTGCCTTGCTCAGAATGTTTCATACTTTTATGTGAAATCCTTTGTTGAGTCCACAATGAAAACCTAGAAGTTGATTAGTCATCATCATGCAGGAACTTAGGGAGACTCACAATTAGCAGAACTAACTCCTGCTCTACAGTAGATAAGGCTTGTGGAAGGGCTCAACTTTCATTCCCATTTTTTTCCTGCAGCACAGTCATCCCTGAAAGGAAGGACTGTGGAGGCATCAGTCTCAGAGTAGCAATGAACTTCTATTACTATATATATCTCTTAAATATATTTAAGCTGTGCTATATACATAAAATTGGAAAAGACCAATTAAAGACTTAAGGGGGGTGGTTCATCTCACTTCAGATGCTTGCATTGTACAACACTTAAATCTGAACTTGTTAGATTATGCTCCCTGTGTGCTCAGTGGACAGGCTTTTATAATTTGGACCAATTTTACCCATCTACATTAGGGCAAGATAAATTGCAATCTAGAACTTTGCATTTCTCTCCGTGGAGAATAAAAGAAACCAGGAGCAAACAGTTCAGTCCTTTTCACATGGGGAGTCATGAACTTCAGGAATTTATTGCTGTAGAGGTTCTGGAAGCAGGTTGTACCAGCAGGCTCAAAAAGGGAGTAGGCAAATACGTGAACAGTGGGTCCGTAAGGAGATACTAAACAAAATAACCAGGAATGTACCCCCTGACATCCCCAGCAGAGCAGTGTGGATGTCTGGGAAGCAGGAGGCTAGATCTGAGAAAGTGACTGGGCTCACTTGACCTGTTAAAACAGCACCATGTCCTGTTGTTGGTATCAGAGATGGTGCTGGGCTGGATGGACCATTGATCTGACACAGTAGAGCATCCCTTTTGTCCTTCTCTTCCTCGATTGCCAAATGTGCCCATTTGGTAATAAACACCTGATGCATGTAATGCACTTGACTGTAAGTCATATCCTAGTGCGCTTTAATT
Organism: Eurypyga helias; assembly: GCF_000690775.1. Classification (NCBI taxonomy): domain Eukaryota; kingdom Metazoa; phylum Chordata; class Aves; order Eurypygiformes; family Eurypygidae; genus Eurypyga; species Eurypyga helias. The sequence goes on from NW_010229070.1 coordinate 9,761, forward strand.
ATTTTGTGTTTCACAGTATGTGCATAAAATCCCTACTTCAGTGTCCCTTCAGTATTTCTTTCCAACATCTCTGCTTTCTTGCATCTCACTAGCATGAGGAAAGTGGGTTTTGTTTGCTATAGATTGGAGCCTTACTTTTTTCCACGTATTCATTTCTATAGAGATTTTTTTTCTTCCCAGTAAGAACTTGCATATCTCTCATGTAGAGTATCTTAGCTCTTCTATAAGTGTTCATTTCTAAAAGAGCTTCCAGTGAAAAAGTTCAGTTAATGCGATGCAATTTCTTCTACTTCCTTCCTTTCTCCCTTCCTGCCTTCTTTCCTTTGTCTCATCAAACTGCCTGGCTCTTCAAGCCCTTCACACTCTGATTCAGGCCAAAATTTTGCTTTTCATTGGTGTTTGGGCAACTAGTTAATTACTGAACTGCCAGCTGCTCTGCTTCCTGTAGCATCATTGACTGAACCACGATTTCGTGTAAGCTGTGTAATCTGTGAATGTCTTAATATTAAAAGCGTCATCCTGATTTAATTATCCTGTGTTAAATCCATTGTTTCAATATCCTTTGTACTACTTACTCATTGAAAATTGTGTTGGCATAGCTGTGGCTAATGAAAACATTTTTCTCTAAGACAAAATCTCACTACCTTATGCACCCTATGGGATCTCTCAAAACAAAAGATGTTTTTCCTGTTTGATTTTGATAAAAAATACAAAACTCCTCATGGTTTTGTAGTGTTAGACTGTTTAAGTGTGTATGTACGTTAGCATTACAGTACAAACCAGGAGTCTGTGTGCAACGTGAATCTCCTACTTGCCTCCACTTGCTGTGCTGTGGTTTGTAGCCAGAAGTGGCTTTGGAGTAGCCAGCTAGTTTGTTTTCAGATGAAGGTAACCTGGAAACTGCTCTCTAGGAGCATATCTAGTGTAATTCAGCTGCTAATCAGCTTCTGGTCCATGGGTTATTGTAGATGCTAGGTCCTCAGCTCTAGTGGTTGCTGAAGTAGATGTAGGTACTATGGCTGGAAATTAACCAGCTACATATTATAATTCTATTGGGCATAGGCATACACTTAATCTCCTTTTCCATCTAATAAGGCCAGAATATATGTAAACCATCTGTCTGTTTACATGAACTTGTACTGGTCTAAAAATCAAAGATAGTATTTAAAAAAAAATGCAGTCCCTGGATTTGTTGCTCTTCCTATACTCCGATATTTAAGCCTGAGATGTCTCTGATCAGTGTGTTCTCAAGGAATGGGGCTGTAACAAATACTGAGCTAGTTTAGAAAAACCTCTGTGCCTCTGAGGGCGTTTTGATGGATGTCTTCATGGAAATCTGTTGAAAGTTTCTGCTCTACATAGTTCTTTGGTCAATTACTTAGAAATGAGGCATCTCTCCAAACTCTTTACTCTGAACTACCCTCCTTTAAAACCGGTAGTATTTGAATGGTAGGCAACTGCTTCACTGCTCAACCCACTTACCATAATTGTACGTGGCCTGCTAACGTACCTACCCTCCTGGCAACTGCGAGGCAGAGGAGTGTTACTTTCTGGCATATATGTAGCTGGACACTGGAGGATGAAGTGATGCTGTTACAGGAAATAGGTGAACTAGCATTTCTGTTGTTCTAGTACATTTTGATCTTAAAATTGGGATTTCTCCCAGAATATATTTTCTTTACATTATTGAAAATATTATTGTACTTTGATATTGGGTATTTACATACTACAATGTACTGGCAGAATTTCCAAAGACATGGTTATACAGAAACAAATGTCAATCCCAGACAAATTGCTTAAAAAGTGTATCTGAGGCTTTGAGTTAACTTCTTGTTAAGGTTTTAACTTCTCCTTATGTTTTTGTATCTATATTTAAAATGGCCAAGGGGAAAAAAAAAAATCAGCCGTATTTGGAATCAGTAGGAAAAAGAAAAGGTGGATATGCAGACATTCCTCTTTTTATTCCATTCATAGTTCAGTGATGACTCTCATTCATTTATACAGATGTCTTGATATCACTGGCTTTATATTTTGTTCTTGAGTAATTTGACTATTAGTATTGCACTGTGAAACAATACACAAAAGATAAAGTCTGTCAGTTTCCCCTTATGTCCATTCCTTCAAGTCAGACAGCATTTTTTTAAAGACTTTCTGCAGCAGTGCTAGCCAAAGTGAAAGTACTCCTTTTATGTAAAGAAAGCCTGATATTAAAGTTATTCTTTCTTCAAGAAAGAACTATTTTCTCTCCAAAAGAGACTCCATAGAGACGTAGCAAAGAGCTGGTTAAGGAAACTTAAACCATGCTAAGCTATTCTTCTAAAAAATCACACACTAGGCCTCCAGAAGTGCTCCTTACACTGCCAGAGTAAAGGCTAAACCTAACTGTGCTAAGTGTGTTTAGAGTTTGTCCAATTGATAAAATATTTATGAATACCTTAGTCTGTTAATATGGTGTTAGTTCTAGTCAGAAAGTGTCCAGTGGTGGTGAGAGCACAGAAGCAGAAACAAGGATTGCTAGGACAAGTCAGTTAGGATTTGCAACTATATGTATTAACCAACACATGCCCTTTTCTGTGTGGTTTAGCCTAAACAATTACACTGGCAATGCTCTTCCGTTTCTCCTTCTGTTTGCTATTTTTCTTAGTTTCTTTTTATTTCTCTAAGGATTGGATAAAAACTGCTTTAGGCCTTTTACTGTGATTTCTTTTCTTGATTGCTAAGGCTGAGATTGCAGTACACTGATGTAATAAACCCCTCTATTCTATATTGCATCATGTAAAAATGCAGGATATACTTTCAAAAAGGAAACAGCTGTAGCTGTTATTTTTATATCAACTTTATTAACGTTTAGCTTCTTAGCAATGACATTAAAACATTTATTCAACATTACGTCAACCAAACTAGTTGGATTCCTTGTGTACAAACAGGTGAAATCCTGCTTAATTTCTACAGATTATAAACAATATGAAGATTGTGTTTATAAAGTAACAATTAAGTATTTAATTTTAAATGCTTTTTGTTTGTTGCAGTTTTCTATTCTACAAGATTCCAACTTGTAACTCAAATGGTGCTTTTTATTTGTACTTTTATATAAACTTTTATTTGTACTTTTTTGATTTAACACTCATCTCAGTAGTAGTGCAATTTTATATCTACCATTAAACATGCATTTAGAAACATGTAAAGGGACTTCTTCATACCTCGAAAGTGTATTTTCATGGTTTCAGCACACTTTGGATGAGGTTCTAAATGTATTTCCCAAATCAAAGTAGATAAAAATTGAATCCAGTTTAATCTGTGACTGCAGTATAGCCAAAAGCTTGTAGAAAAGACTGGATAAATACACATAAATCATCCTTGCCCCTGTGAAGAAATGCAAAGATTCAATTATTTTTTTCCACCATAAAATTGGACTCCCCATTTGTTCCCCAATCTCTTGACTGAAGTCATCACTCTGTTATTTGTGTCTTTAAAAATGTACACCGAGAGTTTCTCTTCCTGCAATGAATCTTGTTTCCCCCATCTTTCCCTGCACTGTAATTTCTCCTCTTCTGGGTTCTGATTTGAACAGTTGCACTTTATCTTCATCGTGGCTGTGGAGGAATGTGGTGATTCCTCAAAATGAAAATCTGCCTCCTCCAGTGACTGTATCCCCACTGATGAGATGTGCCTTTGCTGAATAACGGCCTTTAATTCCTCCTACAGTTTTCCTGTAGGATTGCATGGGGTTGTTGTGACCCAGGGGCCAGATCTGACACTTGGCCTTGTTAAAGCTCACACAGTTGGCCCCGGCACATCAATCCAGCCTGTCCAGATCCCTCTGAAGAGCCTTCCTACCCTCAGGCAGATCAGCACTCCTGCCCAACTTGGTGTTGTCTGCAAACGTACTGGCGGGGGAGTCGATCCCCTCATCCAGATCATTAATAAAGATATTAAATAGATCTGGTCCCAGTACTGAGCCCTGGGGAACACCATTTGTGACCAGCTGCCAATTGGACACACCCTTCTTACAGTCATAACTTGATGCAGTCGCAAGCAAAGAGAGTCGCAACTCTTTAAAAGCCACTATGGCTAAAGAAGTTGCACACAGACAAACATGTACCATTTGAGAAGCCCAGAGTGTCTCGCCTTGCCTGCAGCTGCCAGTCCAAAAGCCATGGGTTTCCCATGGCTCTTGTGTTGTATTTTCCTATGCAGAGGTCTTGGTAGTCCAGAACATCCCAAGTGGTACTGCATGCCTCTGTTAAAGCAATTGAATCTTAGGTCACAAGTAGACATTAGGACTTCTGATATTAATGCTATGTGTCAGGATCTGGACCTGCTTTCTGCTCCACAGGAGTGGGATTCAGTTGTTTGAACATAGGCATCTGCTGCCATTCATGTTGAGGAATGCCTGTGACATTTGCACTGGCTCACAGATTTGACACAAGATTCACAGGTGACCCATACTCTTCTGTAGTAGTAGATATAGGTTAGGCAGGGTGTCTCAGACCTAAGTTGGCATTAGCATTGGGATTCAGTCGCCTAGAACTTGCCCCCCCCCCTCCCCCCCTTATCACTGAGCAGTTTGGCACCCCAGCAGACTCAAGATCACTCAAAACAGATCCCAGTAAATCATGACTGATGAGTCAAGATAAAGTTCATACACATCCTGTGGCTTGGTCCTAGCACTAGGAAACCCGGAGTTCATAATCCTGGATTCACTAGTTGGACTAGATGATCTCTGGAGGTCCCTTCCAACCCCTACCGTACTGTGAATCTGGGCTATCCTCCCCTTTTTTGGCAGTGTGCAGACTGTGAGTTACCACTGGCTGAAGCTAGCAATGATGTTGTGAATCCTCCTTATGGTTTCTGTGGACCAGGACGAAGCAGTGGTTCTTCTTGGGGCTGTTTGCTATTTCTTGCCTGCTGTGGACTCATGATAATGTGTATAGGTGTGAGAGTAGTACACAGTTTGTTCTTCTAGGCTGTAGCTATTCCTCAGCTTGCTCATCACTTAAAGTATCAAAGTATAAGTAGGATTACAGCTACAGGCTGTAGAGCCAAGCTCAAAATTCCTGTAGCTGAAGGGGACCACACAAGAGGGATTCCCATCAAAAATGACACCCTGCCTTCTCTATTGCTCTTGTTGGAGAATAATTTGTTTGCTATTGCAGCACACTGTAATCATTACTTCTGTGGTTTGTTTTACAACCAACTAGACTTCAGATGTTACAGTTGAATGCTTTATTATCTGCAACAATCACACAAAAGCTATTCCAAAAGTTACTGGATCAAAGTTAATTTAGCATACAGTTTCAGTGATTTTTGCAACTTGAGCATTACTTTTAAAGGTGTATAATTGAAATCACACCCTTCAGTCAGTCGTCTTACATGCGGCACAAACCTGAACATTTCAGGCAGGTTATACACAGTGAGATGGTTTGTAGTGATTGCTTTATATTGGGTATGCATGCAAACACAGCTGGATCTCACATCAACAGCTGCAGACTGATTAGAAGAAGAAATAAGAATTCCATATTCACAACTGGTCAAATTGTAATCTAAACAGGGGTCTGAAGATTGAAAACTGGTATTTATTGAATTTATTGAATTGATTGAAAACTTTGCATTTATATTACTTTCCTGATTAGCTGCTTGTTGCATCCATGTAGAGGAGTGACTGGAACTTTCCATATTATTCCACAGCCCATTGTGATTGATGCACAGCTCTAATCTCAGAAAGATTAAATTTAATAGCCAAGTTTAAAGCAGAGTAAACTCAGGTTACCATGTGTGACTGAGCTAGATTTGGGCATGAACAATGCAAATGTTAGGTTTTAACAAGAATCTTTGTAGACATCACCTCAAGTAAGTCCCCTTCATTCTGGATTGCATTTGCCTATATTATAGCACAGAGCTCTCATGCAATAATTTTGCTTTGTCCTTGCTTAATGATGCTCAGCTTTGCCCTCTGCATAAACACCAGAGTCTTGTTACATGCCATTGTCTGCCTGACAACCTGAAATTTTTGCAGTCGTTAAACAATGTTGCTAACCTCGTGGCTGTCATTATTTTTGTCTGATCCTCATTTGTTTGGGGCTGCTGTGGTGTATGATATGTGACAACTGGTAATATATTGGCTGCAGATACACTGACTAAATGTGTGATTCCTATGCCAGCTGTGTATGGCCAAATGCCTCCATGTTAGTCATTGGTACCCTCCACTGGTGGAGACTTCTTCCAGTTCCTTTGCTCTCGCTGTCCAGTGTCTGTTGTTTCCCATAGAGGAACTCATGATGGGAAAAGCTATCCACCAGCGCATTCCTCCAGAAATACCTTCTGAAGTCATTTGGTGAGTGGCACCCAGTTAAACCACCGGTGCTATGGTGTTCTCATGCTTCTGGTTGTCATTACACCCATTCTGTAATTTCTGGGTCACCGTGAGAAGTCTGCCAAGGAGCACCACATGCTCCTTTTCATACCGAGTGACTTCCTTAACACAGCTTCTACCACTTCTGGAGGAGTAACAAAGTGCAGATAAAGTGGCCATGCTGGAACAGCAACATCTCCGGTAGGGCTAACTATGCTGGCCTTTTTTGAATGTAGAAGAGGTCAGGTTTTGTCCTGATGTCCACTCCCTTTGCTGCACCTTCTTTAACAACTTTGTTAAAGGCTTTATTGTGTCTGCAAACATGGATATAAAATCCTGGGGGAGAATGAACAAACTCATAAGAGATCTGAGCTCATGCAGACCTGAAGAGCAATAAGCTTCCTATTCATTTGGGTCACTGTTGGTAAAGTGATCAGTCTACTCCTAAGTATTTTACTCTTTCCTTTACCACTTAACCTGTTCATCAGTTCACTTAGAATTGTGCTCCCAAACTTAGGGTTTACGCTTGTTTAATTAATTCTTTCATCTCTGTTTGAGTCAGGCTGTGGTTTAATACATGATCTGTTCATGAAATTATGTGGATTTGAGCAGCCTCTGATATTTTTTTCCATGTTTGGATGATATGAATTGCAAAAAGCTGGAGCACAGTGAAATCCTTGGGTGGCAGATGCATATAAAGAAGTACTGCTGTCCCGTAAGCATAGGGAGGAATTCTTCCCAGCCTTAACTTGATAACAAGATCATAGAGACAGCATATGCAAAGTCTGTTATACCAAACTCCAGCATTTTTGCTACAACAGGTGTGGTTTATGGTGTAACAACATTCATTTCTCAAAGATCAACTGTTAGCCAGTAAATCCTGATGTCTGCTTTTATGATAGGCCAGATTGGGGCATCAGAAATGCCTGAATTTGTGCAATTATTTGTTGTTCCAATAAACTTTTCACTGTAGTTTGGGGATATTTTCATTGCTTCTGTGGCTGATGGTCAGGGCTCATAAACACTTTGGCATGAATGCTCCTGCAATCTAATTTCTTTTGGGACCATAGTTGGGAAAAGCCTCTACCCATTCATCTCTGTGTGGCTTAAGAACTTAAGGGGTTTTTAGGGCAGCAAACTGATGTACCTCAGGAATAATTTCTGTCTGCCTTTCTCAACAAACGTTGTCAAATCCAATATCAATTGATGTTCTTGTAATAGTGGTAGGGCAGGGATTTATTGCTGTCTTTCTCCTGGGAAACTCTCAGAATTAAGATGCACACAAAATGTTCTAGTGCATCTCCAAGGACAGATACATACTTCAGTTGCATCAATTTATTTTTAATGTATTGGTGTTCTCAGGTTAAGATTCTGGGTTAGTCATTAGCACTAGAGCACAGGGCTTCTACTGTGGGTGCTTTAAATGCAGGGATAGGGGTATTGATTAACCTGGGTTCTTCATTCTGTCACATCCAACCAAAATTAGAGATTCTCCTTGCCATCTTTCCAAGCTGGGTTGTTGGTTTAGCTGGTTAGATAAGCCCAGCATTTTTGTCACTTCCTTGTCTGCCTGGCACACATATTGATGATGGGTTTTAGTTTTATTTGTGTTTACCTCTGTCTCTGGTTAAGAAAATTTTTCTTTCTGTGCTGGGTTTGTGTGGTGGAGTTTTGATAGTCGAGTTGGGGAGACCTAAGGGATGGCCCATGTGGGAAGCTGCTAGAAGCTTTCCCAGCTCCAAGCTGGACCCAGCTCTGGCCACAGTCAAGCTAGTCAGTGCATTTGTGATTAACATATTTAAGAAACAAAACCAAAGAGAACCCAGAGCAGAGGGAGGAGTGGGATGTGCAAGAGAGATAACAAGGCAGTCACCCAGGTCAGTGCAGAAAGGCGGGGAGGAGGTGGCCAGAGCAGAGGTTCCCCTGCAGCCTGTGGTGAGAGGGCAGGCTGTGCCCTGCAGCCATGGAGGGTCAAGGGGAGCAGAGACCCCCCTGCAGCCCAGGGAGGGCCCCAGGCTGGAGCAGGCTGTTCCTGAAGGACTGCATCCCGTGGAAGGGACCCACACTAGAGCAGATCGTGAAGAACTGCAGCCTGTGGGAAGGACTGACATTGGAGAAGTTGGTGGAGGACTGTTTCCTGTGGGAGGGACCCCCCGCTGGAGCACAGGGTGAGGAGCCCTCCCCCTGAGGAGGAAGGAGCGGCAGAGACAACTGTGTGATGGCTTGACCACAACCCCTGTTCCCTGTGCCCCTGCACTACTGGAGGGGACGAGGTGGAGAAATTGGGAGCAGAGCTGAGCCCGGGAAGAACAGAGGGGTGGAGGAAGGTTTTTAAGATCTGTTTTATTGTCTCTCATTGCCCCTACTCTAGTTTATTAGTAACTAATTAAATTGATTAATTTAATTAAGGTGCGTGATTCCTCCCTGTCTTTGTCTCGATCCACAAGCCTTTCCTTGTATTTTGTCCTCCTTCCTCCAGGGAAGGAGTGAATGAATGGCTCCGTGGTGCTTTGCTGCTGGCTGGGCCTAAAACACAACACTTCTAACACACTGTTTTAATTATATGGAATCAGCCTTTTTTTGTGTGTGTGTGTTTAGCTTCTGCCAGCTGCTGTGCCACTTTCCAAAGCAATTCCCTTCATGTGCTTCCACAATTTTTCCTCTTATCAGTCTACTGTCCTGTGTGTGTACCCACTAAACCATCAGAAATACATTCTTTCTCCCTGTGAGACACCTAGGTTGGGAAATACAGTTCAGCAGTGTGTAGAAGAAGCCTTTCCAAGTGGTATGTTAGGGGGTGTATATGCACAGATGGGTGTTTCGCTTCCCTGTATGTGTCTACCAGAAAACCAAGTGATGCATCGAACACAGATAAATGTTTGGCATTGGATGTTCACCTCTTCCAGAATTCTTACCCTTAAGAGTATCAGCAGTTCTTGGGTTTTATATATTTATTTAGTTATTTTAATTCTCTATATAACAAAAAATAGTTTCTTTTTTTAAACTGATGTCATTAAGAGTGTGTATGTTACTGTGATTGCCCTCCTCACTGTACGACTTTTGAGAGCAACAGGCTTATCTATTTTCTCTTTCAGCTTCTGCCTTAGCACAGCCTTAGCGCAAGGGGATAGCTGTGAGTTCCAGCGCTTTTGAAGATCTGTTCCGTAGTTTGAGATCTTCCTGCAGGTGGTCCTCAGCTCCTTCCTCACTTGATTTGTTGCCTTCTTTATCCAGTTTGTACAGACCTGGATGAGACCAAAGGTTGGGAGGCATGCCTTTTCCTTGCCAGTACTATTACAAATATTGTCTTTTCCAGTTTTTAGCATCCGTTTAATCTCAGTGATCTGACTGGACATTATTTTATCAGTTTTACATATTCTACATGTATATTTGATATATCAGTTTTATATGAGGCTTATAAAAGTTTTATATGCTTAACTTTTTTTCTCACTACTGTTTCTAGCACCATGCTACTTCTCTCCATCTGGAGTGTGCCTTAAAATCCATTAATGTTTGTGTTGCTTTTTGGGCTAAAAATGTGTTCAGTTGCCACAACCTTTAGTACTGCTGCCGTTAAGGGTTCCTCCAAAGTCATGGTTCCTCCAAAGTCATGGTGCTTTTTTTATTCTCCTTGTTCAGCTCATTTGTCTGATGATTATCCACTCTTGCAGAGTGAGGTTATTTATTGTCTCGGTTTGTGCTGTTTACTACAGCTTGTGCAGTTCTGTGCGCTTGCTTTGGTGGATTACAACTAAGTTCTCCAGGTCTTTTTCCCTTGTATCATTTTTGTCAGTATTTTGTGTATTTGAGTATGTCAACGTGATTGGAGCCTGTCCTGTTCTCTAAGGGGTTCGTACTCTGTTAGGGGGCTTTGCATGTCAGTCTCAGTTCTGGAGCCTTTGTATGTTTATGTAGCTCCAATGTGTCCAATACAGTTTTGATAGCCATGATTATATCTTCGTCTTCCCCTAAATACTGTCTGAGCATTGTGCCCCAGTTTCCAACCATTTAAGTCTTTTATCAGGGACTATTTTAGCTCCCTTCCGTACTGCAAGATTGCCTCTCAGCTTTAAATCACTCAAACTGCTCTGTACTTTTATCTTCTTTTTGTACTCTGTTTAAGAATCTCTCGTATCTTTAATATTCACATGGGTCACAACATTCCTTGAACTATTTTTGTGCAGTTCCATAATTAATCTTTTCTGTCAGAGGTAACGGAAAATGATTAAACACATCAAGTGTCTCAGAAGCACTTGTTGTCAGAAATAAAGCTATTTTTATCTTGTCTCCCGTTGCTTCTCAAAGTCAAATGCCGCTTAATCCTTTTCCTGATGACCTTTATGTTTTCGGAGACTGTTACATCTTGGAAGGATTCAAACTGCTTTCCCAGCCCACTCATCTCTTGGTGCTTTAGTTTATTTGGGCAGGATGTCAGCTCTAGTGGTGGTGCCAGCTTGCCTGTGTGGTGAGTGGAGGGGAATGGGCATTTTTCACCTCACTCTTGTCTGGGCTTTAAGAACAGCTTGGGTGAATCGTGGCCTAGCAGCTTTCCCCTTTGCCATACATGTGAATTGCTGAGGTGCAGGTGATGACAATTCGTTGAGACAAGTTCCCCCCGAAGGTATACGCCTGCGTGCATGCTCACAGCCTCTTGATGGTCACGGTGGAATTGGCAGGGCACATGGCACAGTCCAGCTGCCTTCCCTCTGGCTGCCGTGCAGCAGGGGACCTGCCGAGCGAGTGGCCTTTCAGGGCAGGGTCTCATAGAGGCTCACCTTGGGTTGTGCCACAACATCTAGGCTTGCTGTACTTCAAAGGGCAGGTTTCCCACAGCAGTCACCTGACACGATGAGATCAAGGGGGTTTTGCCTTCCTGCTGTCACACTGCCATCACTTTGTGTCTCTCTGCTGCATATCTGTCTGTGATAATGTTCGCTTATGCTTATGCATACAGTATGTGAAAGTACAAGCCTTCCCAGACTTTCATCTGTTTTAAAATTCAAAATCAAAGTGTAAAAATAACTCTTATCTGCTTCCTTATCTTTTGGGTTATTCTGTTTTTTTGGTGGGTTTTTTTTTCCTTCTGCTAGTATTTTTTGAGTACCTGCAATGCATCTTGATGCCTATGTCTTAACTTTATGCTTTCAGGCTACCATCTCCTTTTTATTCTTGTGTTAGCAAAGCTCATCTATTTTGCCTGTGATGGTGAGAAATGATGTTTTAGCTAGCTGCTGTGCCTTCAGACAAGTATTTAATGCCATCTCTGGTGCTTTTTCTGTAGAGGTGAGTATCATACTGAACAGAAGCATTGCTCTGGAGTTAATACACTGCTCTACAACTTAAGGTACATGGTTTAATTTTTCTTCTTCTACACGTGTTGTAATATCTGTTCCCAAATCTTAAAATAGGAATGATACTGCTTCCTGCCTTATGTATGGCAGGCATAAATTCGTTCATGTTCATGAAGTATCAGCACGTTGCAATGACAGCACAGTGTGAAAAACAGTGACTAAATTGTTCTGAGAAAGGAACTGGAACAAAACAGTGTACATCAGGTATGCGATCAATACTTAAAGCTATAATTGTAGCAAATTTTACACTAAGTGTTTAGAGACTGAAAAATGTTCACTTGGCATTCTGTGTACCATTTACAAGCCTAATTCTGGTCCCAGGTTGTTGAGATTGGTCAAACCAACCAAATTTCTTGAATCAATCATCAGTGGTAATGTTGCCTAACAGACTCTAAAAAGAGAGCTAGAAAAAAATACCTATTTGAAAGGAATTAGAGAGGAAAAATGAAGTCACTGTGTGACTAACATACTAACTATAGCAAGGTCCTGTGCTTTATACATGAAGATACTATCTTCCCAGTTTTGATATATGGGAAAAACCTTAAGCAGTTTTTAAATACCTGTATCTGTTACTCAGTATTAAGAATATATTTTGCTTGTGAAGGAGAGCATTTGCCCGAAGACTGTGTGGCTAAAACCTACTTGACTTTGGATCTAAGAGTGAAAAATTGCATAAAATGTGACATTCTTGGTTGTAGCTTTTGATTAAGATACTTGCTTTTGATGATACGGGGGGAAAAAACACATTATATTTTTCCCCTTCTTGGTACAAGGCACATTCTGAGTAATCTTACACTAGACTTTCCTATGTCACCCCAATAATTATATCTGTTTCAGAGGGGCTTTTGATGTAGGACTGAAAAATGAAGTTTCAGTTGGAGGTACATTGGCCTGGTTTCTAGTAATCAAAAAGCCTGTGTGCATTTTTTCCAATTAATTCTTCTCTTTGTATTGCTAAATGAGTTTCAGCAACACTTTCTTATTCAGTTTCATTAACCATGCAAATAGGAACTTAATACAGGATAGTTCATCTGAGTGTGGAGCAGGTTATTTATGTAGTTTATTTGTGAAATGAGTGGTATTATTGGTTCAGAAGACACACAACTTAAAATTGAGAGAACTTGTTCTAGAGGAATTAACACAAATTATGGAATCATGATGGGATCAATTACAATTGGTGATTAGATCCTGTGAAAGGTATACATCATTATAGATGTAAGTACTGAGAACTTGCGGAATGATGCATATCAGTGCCAGTCTCAGGAAGGCCTTAATGATCTTGGGCAGGAATTTAGAGGAGTAGTCAGGCAGACAAGTGTCTGTGTATTACTAAATTGACTTCACTAACGATTCTTGGACTATGTAGATCTGTCTTGAAATATGGTATGACATGACTGTGTCAGACTGTGGATTGCCTGTGTTGAGTTACTCTGCCATCACTGCAGGAATTTGGACTTTGTAGGACTAGCCCACATTATGGCATTGCAGGGGTCTTTTCTGTCTTGGAAATGTGTTTGGCACTTCATCAAGGCTTGATAACTTGATAACAAGGCATAACTGACTTTGACTCACACAGGGATCTCTTTAAGGCTGATCAAACATGACCAGTATCAGAGTTTCACAAGGTTAGTATAGGTAGAGTGTGGTATATCGTATGGGAAACTCAGGGGAAGAAGAACATATCAACTTGAAAACAGGACTGTGCTGGAGCCTGAAACCTGAGTGAAGTACTGACATATAAATGGGCTTAGCTAAGGACAAACTGCATCCCAGGTATTCCTGTGGGACTGAGAGATGTGACTTAGGATTTACAGAAGACTTTCTGCCACTGCAATTAGAGGCTGGAATGCACCGAAGTCTCTATAACTGCATTGGACACCTAATTTTAAGCAAATGAATTCTGTCCCAGATTTCCGTAGAGACTGTCTGCTCTATCACTGGCTTCTTCTGGCTTTATTTCTATGCATTTTTAAATACTTCATGAATTATGTCCACAGCAACTAGGGACTTTGATGCACTGTTTTCTATGTTTAGTTGTGTTTTTATGGAAATAATATAATTTCTCTTCATGCACCCTCCAGGGGCCAGATATTTACATTTAGGCGGGCTGCTTCTTGCCTGCTTTCATCTGCCTGTAGAACACATCTAAACTAAATAACAGGGTTTGTCTGTCATCAGTGGAGAGAGATAGACTCCCAAAGAGTGACACCATGCCTGTCTTAGACACCAGCTTTCCCATTTTCCTAAGAGGCAGACTAGATGACCCGCTAAAATAAGGTTGAATGAAATAGTTCCACATTGTTACTCTTCATATTTTTTCATTGCAACAAGGGAGTGAAGACAACCTCCTTATCTGTGGAGAGGGTTAACCTGTGGGATTCCTTTTTTTCTTGCTTCATGGCAGAATCAAGGCTACTAAAATGCCAGAAGATCTCTATTGACTGATAGGAGTAAGGAGGGCCTAGAGTTATGGGGCAAGTCCTTTATAGTCCTTGAGGTGCTCTGTGAGTAGGAAGTGTACTTACAAATGCAGGAGGCAGATGAAATTGTGTGTTTGAGAGTCTGCATGGTAGTATCTTAACATTTGAGACATGAAATCTGGAGGTCAGCCGGGTCCAACAGGGGAAAATATATGGGAGCTTTATGAGGGAAAATTTGGGTGTGCGGATTTGAGTTTCAGGTGGTGACACATCTGCTCCCAGTGGTATTTTTCAAACATATTTGAAGTGTTGGGTGTGTAGCATTTTGGTCATGGTGTGTAATGTCTTTTGTTCAGGGTGAGGTAAAATTAGGTCTGTGCTTAGGTCAGCTTTCATTTTTGACACGAGACTTTGAGGTGGTTACGATATTTAGTTTCTCACTAGCATCAAGATCCATTGTATTAATATAGACGCATGGTAGGACTGCATCACGTTTATTTGAGCTATTGATGTATTATGAATGAGACACTGTACTTTGAATTTTGCAACCGAGAGCTTGATTCAGATACACACACATAGGTGTGTACTGTGATTCACAGTTTCCAAGACTGTTCTCTGGGTTTTGTTGACAGCTCTAAAAGAGTCTGGTGTACTCTAGACCTGGTGTTGGATCTGCACAGATGTTTTATATACCCCATGATGACACAAAGGCAGCAGGTTTCTGTATGGGGGCAGCTGAACTGAGCCTTGATTATTGACCTTACTTTTAGTTGTCCTTCATTTCCAGTTGTTTGGGAGAAACCCAGAAGTGAGAATTAAAATTCTGCAAGGACATTAGAATGATGGAATTCATTATTTTTCCTGGGTAATTAACAGTGTCTGTGTCAACAATGATTAATAATCTTAATTGCTTAATGTTCTAGTAATGTTGGCAAATGGAAATCATTGTGGTTCAAAGCTTGAATGGTAAGTGTGTGACAAGGGAACTGTGAACAGAAGTTGTCAATAGATTAATGACAAAATTTGCCAACATACCAACAGCATGGAGTGGAATTAGAAGGCTTTCTATATGGCTTATATTCCAGGGAGGGCTAAAAATGCATGCGACGTTTTGGATAATAATCTGTCGTATATATTCATCACATCTGTCACTTTGTATAGCAAGAACAGGGGCTCATGTCATCGCAGCACATACAAACAAATACTAACTGATAAGTCTCAAAATGCAAATGTAAATTGGGAGTAGTTATTAGGTAGGCTTTATTCTAATGAATACATCTCATATTATTTACCTTCTTATCAGTGACCTAGAAAAAAACATTACAATTTCTACTGATGTATAGATGACAAAAAGAATAGATGTTGATTCATAGAGCAGTCAAAACTCGTTGATAAGTTAGGTGCAAATTAAAAACACAGTTTTAGATGGTGAAGGGCTCTGGGGATGTGGTAGTTTAGATGAGCATATGTTCACAGTGAACGCTGTGGCCACATAAGCAGAAATAGTGTATTAAATTATCTCTGGTTTTACTGCTGGCAAGACTACCACTGGCATGTTATGTCCAATTCTGCTTCTGCAGCTTAAGACAGATGATGACAAATTGGAAGAGAATCAGAGGAGAGCAGTGAGAATGGTTAGGGCACTTGAAGCTATGCCTGAAGATAATGCAAGGCTCCAGGAACTTAATCTATTTAGCTTTCAAAGGGAGCATCAAGAGACTGTTTCAACTGACTGTAAGATCACAGGAAATAAATTCAATAGAAGAGATCTCACAGTAACAGACAAAATTATTCCAAGACAAGTGGTTGAAATCTGATGCTAGAGGTAAATAGCAAATTTTAATAGAACAAATTACATTAAATTATTGGAATGTTTTTTTAGGAACTGTGGTAAACTGTTTTTCACCAGACTTTAAAATCCAGATCGGCACTTTTTCTTATGCTGTGTGTTCTGGTTCAAAGAGGAGTAAGTTCAGGGATGTTTCTTTGTCTTGCATTGTTTGAGAGTTGGCCAGTCCTTAAGAACAGACCTTCCTTCTTTATGTATCTGTGAATCTACAGATAAAGGGATATTCCTATAAAGAAAACATACTTTGAAGCATGTTTAGTTAAATGCATTTTGATTTTTGTTAGTACAGACTTATTCAAAAATAAGTCTGAACACAATAATAAAAGTTAATAAAGGTGTCTAGCTAACTACCAGAAGTGTGTTCCGTGCCTGGAATAGTGGTATCTCATGGAAAACTGAGATGTTGTTTTCCCTGACCAACTGGCAATTTTTAGTTGATGTATGGTATTAATACAGTATTAAAGAAAAGTTAATTTAGGAGTTGTAAACACCTGATGAATGAATAAGGCTGAACCCTCAACTGCTGTGTTTATGTGGTACCTCGAGTACCTGACACTCGAGGTCAGTACTTGAGACTAATTGTGTTACTTAAAATGGAATTTCAGGTGTACTAATTACAGTCTGTCTTTTCAACAGGCCCATGCTAAAGTCTGGCATCTCTACAATGACCATTTTCGGCCAACTCAGAGAGGAAAAGTGTCCATTGCTCTTAGCTCCCACTGGATAAAACCTCAACGGATGACTGAAAAAAACATAAAAGAATGTCAAAAATCCCTTGATTTTGTGCTTGGCTGGTTTGCTAAGCCCATCTTTATTGATGGTGACTATCCAGACAGCATGAGGAGCAACCTCTCGTCTCTGTTGCCTGAATTCAGTGAAGCTGAGAAGAAGTATATCAAGGGAACAGCAGACTTTTTTGCTCTTTCTTTTGGAGCTACCCTGAGTTTCCAGCTCTTGGACTCCCACATGAAATTCCAGCAGTTGGAATCCATAAGCCTGAGGCAGCTCCTTTACTGGATAAGAAGTGAATATAACAACCCCAAAATATTCATTGTGGAGAACAGCTGGTTTGTTTCTGGTAGCACCAAGAGAGATGATGCCAAATATATTTACTATCTCAAAAAGTTCATTATGGAAACTTTAAAAGGTAGGACTGAGGCTGTATTAATATGTGCTTGACAAAATCATACTGCAAAGTAGCCTACAGAGACTTATTAAAGAACCAGGCTGAAAACGAATTTTGGTCTTTAACATTCATCTTGGCACTTGTGAAGTGAGACTCCAGATCCCTTTCCTGGGTTTGTTCTTTCCAGCTCTTGAAGATCCTTAATATTTGGTGAGCTTGATGCTGCTGTCTTTGAAGTCAGTAGGAAAACTTCTGCTGTCTTTGGTGGGAGAGTGCAGAACGTGTCAATTATACTTTCAGTGTTCTTAGGGAAATTTACTGTGTTATTTATTAATAGTTGTTTTCCATATCTTAGATGTGTGAATACGTGTGTACAAAATGTAAGGATATAGAATCACAGAATCACAGAATGGTTTGGGTTGGAAGGGACCTTAAAGATCATCTAGTTC